>NC_087196.1:9435857-9455857 GCF_035594125.1 Scylla paramamosain | reverse complement strand
ATGAAATATTGTACTTGGTTTATTATTAACACTTTAAACTTAACTGGTATCCGTATATATTTTGAAGCCATCACAGTAAACATCCCATAAACAGTTAGAACCATAATGGGCATTGCGTAATATGAAAGCGAACCTGAAATATTATACCCATTTACAATCTTGGCACTTCAAATCAACAGTTATTAGTATATATCTTAACTCCAACATAATTAATACATCACAAATGGCCATAAAGCGAATAAGTGCATTTGCGTAATATAAGAATTAAAACTGATACGTGGACAAATATAAGCAACACCGTACAAAGTCGCGACATGTTCGTTTGTTGATAGTGACGTCATCGCCCTGTCAACCATCATGGCGGCGTCCAAAGGAGGGTTCGCAGTCTTAGATATACAGGTAATACTCACACTAAAACCAACACAAACTTCAACCCACGACTACTAGATGATGATACTAAGCCATTTCATTAAGTAGAGACATGAATCAAGTGACAAAATGGAGGGGAAGGGAGTCAAAACGGCGCCTGTGAAACGCCACGTAGCAATCTGTGTTCCTGATGGCTTCCCCTCATAACACTGAATAGTTAAAACAAGCACGACCTTAGTTCTATTTTACTCACCACTCCCTGTGATGTGTGTAGTTGGGGTCAGGTCAGGTCAGGTGAGCAGCAAACCGTCACTGATTGGCTTCACTGTTGCAGAATGATGACCAGGAGATCGGGATGGACCTGCAATTTCAAGGTAAGCAACATTACCATAACAGCATACGCCCAACTCGGACCATTCTGAAATACCTGATATTGACAGTGTTGAAGCAGATGATGATGATGATGATGATGATGTGTGTCTCTCTGTAGACTTCGGGGACACGAGGACCCAGCCGGCGGGTGCAGGAGGGGCCATGGGAGGAAAGCACGAGCAGACTATTCTATTCTCAGAGTTCCCCGACACTGCGGAAGACGACCAGGAGCATGACAAGGTGAGAGAGAGAGAGAGAGAGAGAGAGAGAGAGAGAGAGGTTTGTCTGTATTTGAGATGCTCTTGTTTTCTCACCCTGTCTGTTTTCCAAGGCCACAGGAAATTGGTTGGGTTCTCATTGGTGTTTTTTTCTCACTAATGATGTAAAATTCATGTTGAGTATTGCCATAATTATGGAAATCCCAGTAACTTCCAAGAGTCCATTAAACTTTTACTAGAAATATCAAAACACTCTCGGAAGCTTGCAGTAATTTCCAGTGAAGCGTGTTTAATGTAGTAGTGGCAAAAAAAATCCTTGTTAAACCTAAACTAAATCATGAAAATTGTCTTAAAAACCCAATAAATTCCACTGCAGGCTTGTAAAAGTATTTGACTACATGGTTTACAATATGTTCCTCTATGGACAGACAGACAAAACTAAACAAACAAATAAACAAACAGACAGACAGACAAACAAACAAACAGGTAGATGGAAAAACTGATTACTAGGCAGAACTATATGATAGAGATTGTAATCTGTTTGCTTACCATGCTGAGATATGCATGAAATTATAGGAGTGACATAACCTGAATGTTAGCACAGATGATATCACTGTTGTCCTGCCCTGCTTTGTATGTGTGTGTGTGTGTGTGTGTGTGTGTGTGTGTGTGTGAATGACTGCAAGGGACAGAAACCAGTGAAGACTCGTACATGGCACCAACACTGTAGGGACACGACCAAAGGGAATAAGATGGTGGTAATGGGAGGCAAGGGATAGGAAGCACTGACAGAGACTCGTACTTGGCGCTAACCCGTCACTCTGGGGACACGGCCAAAGGGAAGAAGTATGTGGTGGTACTGGAAGATGCAGGGCCCAGGAACAATTGGAGATGTACCTGGTGCTAACCCCTCACTGTAGGAACATGGCCAAAGAGAAGAAGGTGGTGGTATTGGAAGATGCAAGGGATAGCAACAAGTGGAGGAGGTGTACACGGTGCCAACTCCTAACCTAACCTAAACTAACCTAACCAATTCTATATGACGGCTCTCTCCCTCACTAACTGGCTGGAGGGAACCTAAACTAACCTAACCAACTCTATATGACAGCTTTCTCCCTCACCAACTGGCTGGAGGGAACCTAAACTAACCTAACCAACTCTATATGACAGCTCTCTCCTCACTAACTGGCTGGAGGGAACCTAAACTAACCTAACCAACTCTATATGACAGCTCTCTCCTCACTAACTGGCTGGAGGGAAGGGAAGTCTATTGTATTCTTGTTAGTACTTAGGTTCATTAAGGTTATGATGTGAGAAGATTGAGAGCATTTAGAACCGAGACTGTACCAATTTATAGATGTCAGCATGGTAGATATGTACTGTACTGCATTTGATGGTTATGAAGAAATTGTTTTTTATGAGTGGGAATATTTGTAAACAGACACCATGTAGCAGTACTGTAAAGCAATATGCACAATAACAGAGATGGGCTGAGGCTAAAAGGCCACAACTCTAGGTCAACAGTACTGTGTGTGGGTGATGAGTAGCATTCCTAAGCAACAACTGTGTGTAAACTGGTAAGCTCGCAGTCTTTCGGGTACAAGCTCAGCACTGTACTGTGAATCCACCCATTCTGCCAAGGAACACAGCAATGCCTTGAGCCGTGAGCAGCCAGGAGCCTCACCATGGATGCACAGATGCACACACAGGCACCGTGCGGGTGGAGGTGTCCTCGTCTCAAGGCAACAGTTCTGTGCATGCTTTGAGGAGTGCCTGGTGAAGGAGGTGAGGGTGGTCAGTGTGCCGGGAAGGAAATGAGGCCGTCTATTCCTTGCAGGTGTCACCTCGGCCAAAAAGACACAAAAGCGAGAGCCTCTCCCTGCCTGAAGTGCCCCTCAGGCCTTGCCAGGTGAGGGTGAGGGCCGTGCTGCCAGACTGGGTGAAGGGAGAGCCACCCCTCACCCACGTGGTGGCCCTCAGGCTGAAGGACAAGAGGCACACGTCCCTGGCAGTGAAGCAGCTGTCCCTGGTGCTCCCTGTCCCAGCGCTCACACACCTCAAGAGGGTGAGGCGGGTACCCAAGGAAGACGTCGGGAAACTGAGCCTTGGGGAGCCGATGGGACAAGACGTCATGCTCATCTACCTCAACTTTGCCAAGGAACTTAACATTTTGCCGGACACGACCACAAACTTTGCCTCTCTGGGCGAGTCAGACGTCTCCCGTGTGTTTGCCCAGCTGGAGAACACGGGTGTGGACACACAGCACTACACACGGCAGGTATTTGTGTGTCAGGCTGCACTGCACCCACCAAGACTAAGGGAAGTGTACGATAAGGTCACAGCTCTCTGGCCGTGTGTGTTTCACGAGGACGCTTACCTCACACGCCTCGCCTCAGACGCATTCTTCAGTCCTCAGGAAGTAGAGAGCATCACAGCACACATGAACAAGGCAGTAGATGCAGGGAGGCAGGCAAACAACGCAGGAAGTCCCCCGATTGGCTGTGTTATTGTGGACGAGGTGACTGGTGGGGTGTGTGTGGCGCAGGACAGCAGGTTGTCACACCCTCTACAGCATGCGGCGATGGTGGCTGTGGACATGGTGGCGGTGATGCAAGGTGGTGGTGCCTGGACAAGAACACCAGGGGGATGCAAGGAAGATGAAAGGTTGATAAAGGGCATAAATACTCCAAATAACACAATCAACATCCAAGGAAATAATGAGGAAGAGAAGAAACACAAAGACAACACATTACCCCAGACAAAAGGAGAGGATATGAAAACCCAAGGAAATAAGGAGAAAGACAAGGAATACAAAGACAAGACATTACCACAGACAAGAGATAGGACCATCAACACTTCAGACAGCACCAGCAACACCCAAGAAAATGATAAGAAAAGAAGTGACCATGAAGAACAAACATTGCCACAGACAAGAGACAGGACCATCAACACTTCAGACAGCACCAGCAACACCCAAGAAAATGATAAGAAAAGAAGTGACCATGAAGAACAAACATTGCCACAGACAAGAGACAGGACCATCAACACTTCAGACAGCACCAGCAACACCCAAGAAAATGAGATGAAAAGAAGTGACCACGAAGAACAAACATTACCACAGACAAGAGACAAGACCATCAACACTTCAGACAGCACCAGCAACACCCAAGGGAGTGACGGCACACCTTACATCTGCACGGGCTGTGACGTTTACCTGAGTCACGAACCATGCATGATGTGTGCCATGGCCCTGCTGCACTCCAGGGTGAGACGAGTGTTCTACCTGCTGCCTGACCCTGCCCTTGGTGCTCTCGGCTCCCGCACCAAGCTGCACACTCTCCACGGGGTCAACCATCGCTATGAGGTCTTCCGAGTCCACTCCTCACCCTCTGTTTGGAATGAAGGGAGATGAAAGGGGAGTTACAGTTGTTTCCTTTGTAATAAGTGAAAGGAAGGGAGTTTTGTGTATTCATTTATTTTTTCTTTGTTTATTTATTATTTTTTAAAAGGAAAAGAAAAGGGGTATTTTGTTGTTATTATCGTTATTTCATTGTAAAAATAGGAAAAATAATAATGTGTATACTTTTTATCATGCGGTAAGTAACTCCCATTTTGTACTTCGTGTTTGTAAAGTTAAAATAAAATGGCCGTAATGATTTTTGTTTTCTTGCATTCACGTGTGGCTGCCGAGACGCTGAATAAACATTAAGACACGGCAAGAATAACGATTTATGCAACCGGCACTTAGGAATGCTGGCCATCGCTCACCCAGACACCCACAGCAACAATTGTGAGGGGGCAGCGATGAATCATTAAAACACACCCACTAACACAATGCAACTTTAGAAGGAAGAAGTAGCATCAATCTTCCCCTGAAAAATAACACTACCCCTTAATTTTCCCTTAAATAACACCAACTCAGCTTTCCCTTAAGTAACACCAACCCCTTAATTTTCCCTTAGAAGTAACACAACCCTCAGAAGTAACCCCAACATAATTCACCCCTGACAGCTGATGGGGGAGGGAGAGGCAAAGGATCCAAGGTCCCTGAAAGCTGGCCCTTCCTTCTGGACCTTTGAGTTTTACCAGCAGTTCTTTGACGTGGAGAGCAAGCAGGTTGGGGACAGAATATTGTGGTCCATGGTGCCTAAGCCTGGTGTTAGCTACCTGCAGACCTACATCAGACCGAACCCTGATCTTTACGGTGAGTGTACAGGCATTCACGCACAGGCAGTTGTATCAGGTGTGGGCGTGGGTCTGTGTTTTAATCTTGTGGCTTGTATTGTGTTTCAAGGGTGTTTTTAGCTTGAGTGCTGTGTTAATTTCAGTCTGTTTCATGTTTTGTGGATGTTTTGAATTGGAGTCCACACACACGTACGTACATACATTGATTATACAAGAGGATGTGGATATGTTAATTTATCTTATGTGGTGTGTTATTGTATGTCTCAGTGTTGTTCTTAGTCTATAGAAGTCCACACACACACACACACACACACACACACACACACACACACACACACACACACACACTAATCATCTAAGAAAGTGTTGGTGTTTCTGTAAATTTATGTGATAGCCTGTGTTAGGTTTCAGTGCTTTCAATCTACAAGAATCCAAACATGCACTGGTCACATCAGGAAGTGTGGGTGTGATTCACTACATTCATCTATATTGCTGGACCGTTCTCAGGCTGTTCTCAATCCACACACACACACACACACACACACACACACACACACACACACACACACACACACACACACACACACACACACACACACACACACACACACACATATCAGTTTTATCTTAAAGTGTGGGTGTGTCTGTAACTTCATCTCATGTGGTGTAGTGTTTTGTTTTTCAGTCATGTTTTGCATCTACACATTAGTTGCATCATAAGTGTGGGGTATATCGGTAAATCCCGTATTACTGTATTGCCATGATGATTTTGAAATTTTTGAGTGAAGGGTGTGTGTGTTGTTAGGTGCTTGTAGTTTTGTGTGGAGGAAGAGAGTTGTCTTTAGAGGACAGGCTGTGACTGCCCCCTTGTGTTGTGAGACACAAAGGGAAACATTCAGTGAGGTCACAGCTGGGTTTAATGATAAGTTCACAGCACCCCGTCAACAGTGCTTTAGACCTCACTGGGAGTAATTATCGTTTTGGCAGGTGTCTACTGCCTCCTCCTGTCCCACACACACACAAACAAACACACACACGTCAGTTTTATCATAGTGCGGGTGTATGTCAGTATATTATCAGTGTTGTTGTGTTGCAGGGCCTTTCTGGATCTGCCTCACCCTCACCTTCGCCACAGGCATCACTGGCAACCTGGCCAGCTACCTCGCCGCCTCAACTGAGGAAACCTATGTATGGAGATATGAATTTCGCAAGGGTAAGTCTCCCTCCCTCTCTCTCTCTCTCTCTCTCTCTCTCTCTCTCTCTCTCTCTCTCTCTCTCTCTCTCTCTCTCTCTCTCTCTCTCTCTCTCTCTCAAAGAGAGAGAAGGCAAAAAAAGTAAAAGGTCAAATAAAAAACTAAAATAAAATAGAAAATAAAAATAAACAATAAAAAGAAGAGGAAAATTATAGAAAGACAAGAAGGCAAAAAAAAGGAAAAGGAAAAAAGGAGAAAAAAAAGATAAATGAAAAAAGTTAAAAGATTAAAAATAAAGAAAAACAAAAAACAAAAAAGAAAAGACAAAATAAAGCAAAAAAAATAAAAGGCAAAGAAGAAAACAAAGAAAAAAAAAATCCACCACAGGCTACCTTAACACAGTCTCCGTTGGCACACCCCCACAGTGACCCTGGCTGCCTCCTCTATCTTCGCCTACGCCTGGCTGGTGCCGCTGGCCGTGTGGGGCGTGCTGGCGCTGCGAGGCTCCCGTGCCAAGATAACGCTGCTGGAACTGCTGTCCATTTACGGGTACTCCCTGGCCATCTTTGTCCCTGTGTCGGTGAGTTTTGGGAGTGAGTGAAGATGAGGGGAAGATGAAGTTTGTGAGTGAGGGAAGGGAGTTTAAGTTTGTGTTGTACAGTGAGGGAGAGGTTAAGTTTCTAGAGGGGAGGGAAAAGGTTAAGTTTGTGTTGAGTGAGGGAAGGGAAAGGGGTTGTGTTGTGTTGTGTGAGGGAAGGTTAGGTTTGTGAGTGAGGGAAGGAGGGTTAAGCTTACGTTGTGGTGTGAGGGGAGGAAGCTGTGTTGATGTGGGAAAGGGGCATAAGGTTGTGTTGTGGGGTTGTGTTGTGGGGTTTCTCAGAAGTGGCTTAAGAAGGGCAGAATTTTGGAGTTTGAGTGAAAATTTTAGTTCTTAACCGCATCTAATTTTTCTTTCTTTTTTTTTACCATATGTAACTGTACTCCATTTTTTATCTTATCTAACTTTACGAACACCACAGTCGTTCTATACCTGCGCTTCTGACAGTAGCTGGTGCAAAAAAAAAACAAGGAAATAAAGATAAAGAAAAGAAATACAAAGAAGACACATTAACAAACAAAAAAAACCCTTCATTCTGGACTTGCATTTCCGACAATAACTTTACAAACATCACAATAATTCCCATATCCACATTTTTTACTCTATTCCACCCGACCCCCACTCCCCAGGTGCTATGGATTGTGCCGCAGCCGTGGTTCAAGTGGTGCCTGGCCATTGTGGCACCCGTTCTGAGTGGCAGTGTATTGGTGAGGACTGTATGGCCTTCACTGTCCCACGATTCAAAGCAGGTGGCCATTGGTATTGCTGTTGTTATTCTGCTGCTACACGCCACGCTTGCTCTTGGGTTTATGGTGAGTGTGTGTGTGTGTGTGTGTGTGTGTGTGTGTGTGTGTGTGTGTGTGTGTGTGTGTGTGTGTGTGTGTGTGTGTCTTGTATGTCGCCTTAAAATCAATCTCTCAGTTTATTAATCGGTATTGTGTTTTTCTTGCTATAATTCAGTCAGCCAGTCTTATTTTCTTACAGTATTGTTTCTTCTTGTCATCAACCAGTCAATTATTCAGTCAACTAAACTGTCCTTCCTTGCAACAGTACACCCTCACACCATTAATCAGTCAGTTAGTTAGCCAATCACCCAAACCTTCCAGTATATCCATTCACAACCAACCAGAGTCAATCAGTCATTCAGTCAGTCAACCAGTCAACCAAACCATCCTTCCTTACACCAATGCATCTATTCACAAGCAACCAATCAGTCAGTTATCCAATCAGCCAAACCTTCCTTCCTCACACCACCAACCAAACAAAACCTCCTTCCTTCCACAGCTGTACTTCTTCTCTCCACCTGAAGCCAAATCAAAGAACGACATACTGCCAGTCAACCCAGACACAAACAAGGCCAGTACACCATCACCCAATGTCCCTGAAGCTCCCCCGAAGGCTCCAGAAGTCGAGGGGGATACAGAGGCCAAGAAGAAGCCACAGGAAGCGAAAGGGGATCCAACAGCAGCAGCATTAGTGAACCCAGGAGTGAAGATGGTTGAAAGGGAGTCGAAGGAGATAAAGACAAGCTCAAGTGTTAAAAAGGCACTAGATGTTAAGTCACCTGTTAAAGTGCAAGAAGGTGTTAAAACAAAAACTGTTCCTAGTAAACCTCCTCCTCCTCCTCCTGCTCCTCCTGCTGCTCCTACTGCTGTCACTACTGTGGGTAAAACAGAGGAAATGGTTAAGAAGTCGACGTCTTAAATTGTTCTCTGGTCAGGCGTTGGTGGGTCATGTTTGTTCAGCCTTTCTTGTTAATCTTTGGTGTGGGTTAGGTTAGGTTAGTGTACGTTTGGTTAAATGATGTTAGTTTAGGGTAGATGAAGTAACTTACCTATTCTAACCTAACATAGTTTAATTTCGGAGTTTGAGGTTAGATCTGTTAGGTCAGGTTGGTGTACATTAGGTTAGGTGTAGTTTAGATGAGGTAACTTAACCTATTCTAACTTAACCTAGTCAAATGTAGGAATTAGAGTTTAGATCAGTTAGGTTAAATTAGGTTAGATTAGTTTAGCTTAGGTAAGATGACGTAACTTAACCTAATTTAACCTAACGTAACATAAATTATTGAAGTCAGGTTAGATTAGTTGGGATTAGTTTTAGATAAGATAAAATAATTGTTCTTGGGATGTGTAAGGTTAGGTTAGTTTAGATGTAGTAACCAAACTTTACCTAATATAATCTAGCTATTTTTTTGGATGGATTAGATTAGGTCAGGTTAGGATATGTTGAGTTCGATGAGGAACTATCCTAATGTAACTTAATGTAGCTTAACTGAACAGAACCATCTCTAACCTAACCTAACGTAACCTATCCTAGCACACCCCAAGAATAACAAGAATGGCGGAGGGTGCATGATCCGAGTCGATTTGGAAGGTTATGGATGGACTGATTGGTGGCGTGTCTCAGTTATCTGATTATTACTCCTATAGCAGTACATTTGTGGCCAGAAGTCTTGTAACCACCTCTTACTCATGTATTTTGTGTTTTCCTTCAGTAATTGTAAGTCTGGTAACATGCCTTTCAGTATTGTATCTACTGATGGCTTAAAGTCTTATTAAAGTTGAAGATTTGCTAGTGTTCTAAACTGTCACTAGTTTCAACACATCGTAAGATTGATGGAAGGTAAACATTGAAAGTAAATGGTGTGTTTCTAGACTTCTGGACACTGCTGTATATTTGTGCCTGTGGCCTCCCTCCTCAGGCTAGTCTTGGCCTTCATTCATCACTCATTCATTGGGAAGCATCAGCTGTTATTTGTATGAGTTGTGTTTATACGCATATGATAAAGTTATGTCATTTTTTCGTTGCACAAGTTTGTTTTCCAATGTTTGGACGGTTTTTGTTTTATTTACACACTGAAAGGTATGTACTGGCAGTGATTTTCTTGTTTGTTTGTGTGTATATGTGTGTGTGTGTGGTTTATGTAGTATATTTATGTGGGTTAATGTGTGTGTGTGTGTGTGTGTGTGTGTGTGTGTGTGTGTGTGTGTGTGTGTGTGTGTGTGTGTGTTGACATGTGATACTAGATAATACTGCAACAAGTATTAAATCTGCCTTCCCTCAGTCAGTGTGTGAGTCGAGATGTCATTTCCTTACCTGTCATTTCACAGACCGCCCTTCGCTTTGTGCATTGTATTCCATAGTGAACACATTCTCATAACCCTTCACACATCCTTTTGTAAGCTTCATACTTTCAACGAGACCTTAAGAGTGTGGTGTCTATAACTTGTAAGGTGAAGGAGTGGTGAGGCAGTGGTGACATTCCAAGTGTTCTGCAGACTAGGCAACAGAAGGAAGTGTTTGGGTGAATGTTAATGTTTTCGCAGTAGTGGCACACGACATGCGGATCACACAGGTGCTGTTTAACACTCTGAGTCCGGTGGCTCTTACGCTCTTATTTTAGGAAAAGATTACGTGATTTTACGAAGCTTTACGAGTGCTGTCTTAAAATTAGTGAGCTGTGTGTTGTGTTTAGCAAAAGTCTTGGTTTAAAAGAATCTAGTTTAGTATGATTCAGAGTTGAAATGGACTAATTCATTGTGTTCCAAGGAGCCACCCAGGGATTAAGCGTTAAAATTTCCATCAGGCAAAAAACGAATAGCAGAATATTTAGACTAGGCAGCAAAAGGCAGTGTTTGGGTGTTCCTGTGTCCTAACCTGCCTCAATTACCAGCACACACCTTAGGGTACACAGGATAATAAACATCACTATCTTTTAACTATGAAACTGTGCCTAACTTACTGCATACAAGATCCTGGCTACACACAACACTCCACTACACCCAGTACACCCTGATACACATCCCCAGAGCCTCCACAGTCTACATACAAGCAGCATCTTAGTGTGAGCATAACCAGTTGTTGTATTTTATGTATATATCATGTTATAGTAATCCCTTAACTATATGTGTGACAGAAAGTGAATGCCAGAAGGTGTGAGGTGTGGTGTGTTGAGGGTGTTGCTTTTCGTGTGATGTTACTGTATCTACTTCCTTTCCTTTCTTCCCTCATGACACTACTATGTATCAAATATATTTTATTAAACTATCTAATGTATTCCATATCTCTTATTTGCCTAACCTGGTGTGTTGTAGGGTGAGCCATGAAACTGTCCCTTTTCACCACAGGATGATGGGGCTAAGATTGAATGACTGTATGTGTGTGTGTGTGTGTGTGTGTGTGTTGTCTAGGCTACCTTGTATGGGATTACTGGCATGGTGAATAGACAGGAAGATTATTATTACGAGTAGAAGAAATAATAGTGGCCCTTTCCACCTGCGGCCAACAAGATAAAGAGTGTGAATGATTGTGTGTGTGTGTGTGTGTGTGTGTGTGTTTTGTCTTGGCCACTCTGACTGCTGGCCTGGAATAAAGATGAATTGAGAATATGGCTAAAGCATATTCATTATCTTTTAAGTATTGAGTCATTATCATTATTGTCTCTAAACGTTTCACTCACCTCTTGGCTGTTCATCTGTTCCAGGCTGCCCCATGAATATTGTCGCTGATGACAGACTGATACACTCGCCAAAGTCTTTGTTTATTTGTCTTTAATCTTACAAAACAAACAGTATTTCTAGAACAAACAGGCATTGATTGATTGACTAACATTTTTTAACACAGCTGCGACTGACTGACTAACTTGAGACGACACAACGAATGACAAAAACTGTGAATGAAACTTATGAACGCTACGAATGTGTGTGTGTGTGTGTGTGTGTGTGTGTGAGTGTGTGTGTGTTTGCTAAGGACGGAGTGGTTCTTAGGCTAAGGACGGAATGGTTCTTAGGTACCTCTCTGGGTTCCTTAAGCACTTTATAGTCTCTTAAGCACCTTTTTTTGGGGACCAGTGCTACAGTTGACAACTCAAGTCAAAGGGAATATCAAAACTAAAAGATGGATTAGTTAACAAGCAGCTGTTTTGTGGGGCTTCAGAGGAGTGTCAGAACTGAAGACAGACAAGTTCTTACAAGTTCTAGATGCGTTCTTTGTTGGGCAAATGTGAACAAGTGTAAAAATATCAAAACTAAATGATGTATTAGTTCTCAAGCACCTGTTTTGTGGGGGCTTCAGAAGTGTCAAGAGAGAGAGAGAGAGAGAGAGAGAGAGAGAGAGAGAGAGAGAGAGAGAGAAACTAAATGCTTCTTTTGTTGAGTATAAATACAGGAATATCAAAATTGATAGATGGATTAGTTCTAGATGCTCCTTTGTTAGGCTAGCAGAGTGTCAGAACTAAAGACAACAGAATCTAGATGCTTCCTTTCTCTATGAATAAGGAAATACCACTAAAAGCTGTATTTGTTCCCAAGCACCTCTTTAGTGGAGCTAGTGGAGAGTCAAAACTGAAGGCAAGTTGTAGGGGTGTCAAAATGAAAGGCTCTAGACACCTCCTCTGTTAGGCAGGAGTGACAGGATGATACAATGGACGGCTCAAGTCTCTGGCACTCCCTCGCTGTGTATGGGGTGCCAAGAGGGACGGATGGCTGTATCACAGATGACGATGCCAACGAAAGCGACTCACGGCTCTGGCTCCGAACCAAGCGGGAGTGAACTAAAATGATGCAGTGGTGTAGGTGAATGGCAGTTTGTGAATGACTCGGAAGTTTTTGAAGCTATGAATTTTGTCATGTTATTGATGTAAGCTGAATTCACACAAGAGAATTGTTGAAAATACTTAAAATATCAGGCTTTTCTTCCCTTTTTGTGGCCTTGCTTGCTTCCTTCATTACTAAATATCACAATCAACTCCTTCACACACAAAAAGAAATATATATTTAAAAATAAGGCATTACTAAATAACAAAATATATCATCCATTAAATTTCAACAAGCTCTTCATCGATGTATGTTTTTTTTTTTGAAGTTTGAAGCAACATAACTCATTCATCAACCACAATTCACCTGCACACTCTCAAGTAACTAAGGTGAGGCATGTCCGGCAGCCATGCGGTGACCAACGACGATGCGTGGAGTAGCTTAGCCTAGTGAGTGGTGGCTGGGACGGCAAGGTAAAGGCTACATGCACTACACCTCCGCCTCCCACACCTGCCGCTGCACAGGTGTGGCCGGCGGGAACCAACACTTTTCATTACGTCATCTACAGTTTTCCAGAAGATCTTACGTAACGAAACAATAAAACATCTTACATTTCTGAGGGAATTTACGTGACGAAAAAAGAAAAATACATACCAATAATCTTATCATCTATACTTTTCCAAAAGATCCTAGATAATGAAAGGATAAAACCTCTTATATATAGAAATTTAACATCTATACATTTTTCTGAAGGATTTTTGATGACGAAAAAATATAACCTCTTACATATATCATTTTTGGATCTACAATTTTTTGCAAAAGACTTAAGATAAAAAAAAAAAAAAAAAAAACATAAAACTTCTCATATATAATTTTTGTTTCCTTATTCTAAGTATCTAAATTTGTTTAATCTCAGTCTATTATCTTTTCTCTAAATAAAGCTTGTTCATATTCCTATTTTTATGTATATAGTATATGCATAATTTTGTCTTTTATATCCTTTTAAGTGCTTTTATTGCTCTATCTCTGTTATAGTTTTCTCTTACAAAATTAAAAACTTCATATTCTTATTTTCTAGATATATATAATTTTGCTTATACTACCTATTCTCTTTCACATCTTTTAATTCCCTATTATATCTATCATCTCCTTCTCTTTCACATAACTTCCCTATATTTCATTCAACACATCTTGACTTGTCTGTTGTATTCTCTTCTCTAAATGAATCTCACCTGTGTCCTTGCATCAATATTACGTAATCCTTTCAAACTTCTCCTTGCCTTACATTTCCCTCTTCTAACTTTAATCTCCTGTACTTGACCTCTTCCTTAACCTCCTCCCTCTGCTACAAGAACCTCTACAACCCCACAATGCTCCCATAATGCACGCAACACAACACAACACAAACAAAACTTAACGTGACACCCGAACAGACAGAATCTTTGCAATACCAGCCTTCTTACACAATATTTTCCCTCACTTACAAGTACTTCCGCTAGCAATGCTCCCTTAATGCACAAAACCCGGTTATATTTCAAGCAAGACCCAACGTAGAACACACAGACACGACCTTTGCAATGCCAGCCGTCTTATACAGCAAAGTACAAATTCAATTCTAAGCCTTGAGCCTCCACCCTCCTGTTAGTGAGAGAAGGGCACAGTTACTCCCTCACTAAGCTGGAATGACTCAACTGCAAAATGATGATGGAGTTTTGCACGTAAAGTTGACTAATTGATGGCAGGAAATGTTACAGTGACTACAACGAAATCTAAAATGTTACTAAGAATGTCGAGTGATTATCTACAATATTTTTCTGGTCTTATTTTGTTTTTGTTTTCCTTTTTTTTTTTTTTTTTACTTATCTCATTTTATTTTTTGCTGGCCAGTCTTTCTTTTTTCTTTTCTTTTTTTTTCCCTTGACTTTCATTTTATTTCTTTCTGGTCTTTTCTTTATTTTTCTCCTAGATTTATCTTTATTTTATTTTTCTGGCCTTCTTCCTCTTTTATTTCTCTCTTCTTTCTCCTAAACTTCCTTTCCTCATTTAATAATTTTCTTACTACCTTAAACATCAAATTTCATCTCATATATTCTATTTTGCTTCATTAAAACTCCTCTATCTATTATCTTTCTCTTATATGTAACTTCATTGTATTTAAATTCTCCTATATCATCTACTTTTACCCTACAAACTCTATTACATCTTTTCAATCTCTTTTACTAATATTTTCACACTCCTTTATCATCTATTTCTTATTTAATTTTGCCTTACATCCTCTATTGCATCTTTTCAGTCTCCCTTATCTTTCATTTACGTACTACACCAACAATAAACGCCAGAACATTAAAGAACATCATTAAATTATCTCGACTCCTTTCCTGGTCTTACATTTTTCATTTATTTCCTTTGGAGTCTGTTACTTATAACTGGAAGATGGCTTAGTCTAAATATTTCTGTATTTATTCGTTTTTTTTCTTTTTTCTGGTATAAATGTTGCCACTTGCTTGTTTTTATATTATAGTAGTAGTAGTAGTAGTTTAGTATGGGCTAGTTGGCTTGCTCTGATGACTGGCTTGGTTAGAAGTAGTAGTAGTAGTAGTAGTAGTAGTAGTAATACATCGTTAGTTGTACAGATGACTTGTAATGACTTGCTGGGTTAGTAGTAGTAGTAATAGTAGTAGTAGTAGTAGTAGTAATACTTCTTAGTTGACTTTTATTTTGTCTTGCTGGGTTAGTAGTAGTAGTAGCAGTAATACTAGTACACTGTTAGTAGTACAACTGCCTTGCAACGCTGACGGATGGCTTACTGATGACTGGAGACTGTAAGAGTAGTCAAAATAGTAGTAGTAATAGCAGTAGGTGTCGTTGTAGTAGCAGAAGGTGTTGCAGTAGTAGTAGCAGCTCTTGTAGTGTGCACCACCATCGCCACCGCCAGCTCAGTAGTCGTAGCCACCTCCTTCCTCCTCCTCCCCGTCAGTGGCTGGGTTCTCCTCCACCTCATCGTAGTCAAGCTCCAACGCTGCCAGGTCATCCCGCGCCTCGGCAAACTCTCCTGTTGGCCAGAGGTTAGGTGAGGTTGGGGATGTTTAGAAGACGCGCGTGTGTGTGTGTGTATGTGTGTGTGTGAGCTAAACCTTTATGTGGGTACTGAAAAAAAAATAAATAAATGCATGCTAACACAACTTACAAATCTCAAAATATGATAAAATATACAAAGAAAAGACAATACGATCTTAATTTAATCCTGTAAGACAAGAATTTGTTATGCACAATTTACAAACTCAAGCACAGCAATACACAGCAGCAACACAGCACCTTACCTCCACGTGCTGCAGCGGTGCCATGCCTACACAAGCCTACGCAATACAGTGTTGATGAGAGTGGTGGTTGTAACTTACTGTCCTGCTCAAGGTGAGGTGGGGGTGTCCCAGCGGTTGTGCGGTGTTCACTCACATACACGCACGCACGCACACATTACAACTAGATACACACACAAATATACACATTATAACTAGGTATGTAAATATATACACACATAACTGCCCAACAAATACCACTAAATTACATCAAAAGTTACCGGTTACACACACACACACACGCACACACACACACACAACTACCAAACACATCTACATAGATGGGGTGATGAAGAAACGGAGAAAGAAAGAAAGAAAGAGAGATAAAGAGAACGAGAGGGAGAGAAGCAGAAAGAAAAAAAAATAAAAGGATGATGAGAAATGAAAAAAAAAAGATTAAAAAATTAGAGAAAACTAAAACAAAAACTATGCACAGAATAAAAGAAAAAGAAAGAAAGGAACAAGAGAAAAGCAGAGACGAGTCCAAACTACATATTTCTCCATACAACACTAATACAACGCCTTCCTTCATACACCAATACATCACAGCTACATGAAGTTATTCCTGCATACATTGGGGCCATCACAGCGACGCCAATACAGCCTCATCAACACAGCGAGTGAGTGAGTGAGTGAGTGAGTGAGTTAGCGTGTCTGGTCGAGTTTGTGAGTGAAGAGCGAAGTATGTAGAATAAAAGATGTAGTGAATGAATAGAAAATAATGAAAGTGATAAAATAATGACAGTGGCTATGATAGTGATAGTACAAGACAGTGAGTGAACAGTGAAAGACAGCCAGTGAACAGTGATTGTGATACGAGTACTGATAATGAGTGAATAGTGATAATGACAGGGAATAATAGTGAACAAATAGAGGAAGTGAGTGATTATGAACAGAAACCGGCAATGAAGATGCTAGTGATGGTGAAAATGACTGAACAGTGAATGAATAATAGGTGATAGTGAAGTGGCAGTAGACAGTGATAGTGAAAGTAATGGTGACAGTGAGGAAGTGACAGTGAGTGAATAGTGACAATGATGGTGACAGCGATAGTGAGTGAACAGCGATAGTGACTGAGAGATGAGTAAACAGTGGCAGTGACAGCAAGTGATGGTGATGGCAGTAGTGAAGGCGATAGTGAGTGCAATGATGGTGACAGCAAATGATAGAGGGGAACGACTGATGAAGTGACAGTGATAATAGAATGATGGTGACAGCGGGTGATGGTGAACAGTGACAGTAGTGGTGGTGAGTGAGAGTGAGTGGTGGTGAGAGCGAGTGATGGTGAAGAGTGAGAGAGAGAGGTGTGGTGCACGTACAATGACAGGACATAATCACCCGAGGCCTGGCAACAAGTGAGAGAGAGGGAGTGGGGAGTGGAGGGGGGGTTAGAAGTCGTACTCATCCGAATCGTCCAGTCCGGCCGACTCCTCCACCTCCATGTAGTCCATTTCAAGCGCCCCCGTGTCCTCCCGCGCCTCGTAAAATTCCCCTAAACACGGACATGCGGATAAATAAGACACAACATAACCAAACTATCGTAAACTAACCCACTCATTTCTTTTTTTTGTTTTTTCTATTTTTCGTTTGTACTTTTTGTTTCCTTTTTTTTTTTTTGCGTTCAGGTTGGGTGAATAGTTTTTCATCACCTATATATTTGAATAAATAAATAATAATAAAAAAAATAACAACACAGCGACACATTCATACGTTGTCAGTCATTTTTTTTCAAATTTTTCACGTGCACTTTTTTTTATGTGTGTCTGGGTTGTGAGAATGGTATTAAAATTTCATCCCCTAATTATTTGAATAAAGAAAAACACAAGATATTCTCACCTTTAATAACTAAGTCCTTTTTTTTTTCAATTTTTTCGATTCTTCTTCTTGTCTTTTTGTGTCCAAGTTGGAAGAATGGTTTAAAACTTTCACATTATCACCTTCTTAAAGCAACAAAGCCGTTTTTTTTGCCAGGATTTCTGCTCTAGTTGCTTTTTTTTCGTCACAGTGCACACTTCCTGTTGTCTTTGTATCCAAGTTGGGTGAATGGTCTTAAAATTTCATCTCCCTAAACATTTGAACAAAGAAAAACACAAGATATCATCACCTTCATAACCTAACTAAGTCATTTTTCAATTTTTCACCACGATTTCTGCTCTAGTTCTTTTCCTCACTGCGCATCTCCAACCTAGCCATTGTACTGAACGGCAAACCAACCCTTTTTATTTTACTTGTCATGGTGAGCAAATGAATCACATGGCTGGCAAAAACCATTAAAATCAATACTCAGTTTACTAAAAAGACACTTTGTTGCATGAAAGACAAGAGAAGGAGAGGACTGGGGCATGGGTGTGTGGTGATGGGGGTGTGGGGTAGAGGAGAGAGGCATGGAAGGAAATCTGGGTAGTGATGGGTAGTGTAGTGAAGGATAGGGCGAAGGTAGAGAGGTATGGCGAGAAGAAATGACACATACACACACACACACATACATACATACACACACACACCAATAAAATTTCCTGTACTAATCAGACCAAAACTTAAATTTACCAATCACTCCCAAAATACGACAGTTTCCCCAAATCCGGTTGAGTTTTCTTCCTGTGCCAATGTCATTCAGTTTACCACATGCCAAGTCTTGCATACAACCTGATATTACTGACCTTACGAGGCGGGGAAAGACCAGACAGCAGGGCGGGATGAGAAGAAATATACCAAAAAAAACCCCAAATTATATACTTTTTGCCAATCCCAAGAAACTCCCCCTGTGTACCGACCTGATGAGGGGCAAAGACAAGCCAGACAGCAGGACAGAACGGTAAGAAAGTCACAAGAAAATAAAATGCACAACATTCTTAAGACGCCCATCATGCTTATAAAAAAAATTGTGTTTGTATTAGACATTAGATTTATTAAAGTTCATTGTTATTCCTTGTTGGTATATTAATTATAAAGTGTCTTTGGTTTCTCATGAGGTGTATCAATGTGCATTCCTGTCATAGCTAAACCAAAACAACTAATAGCGACAGTAAATAAGAAGGTTCACACACGTCCTTGCTGTTAAAGGCACAACATTACGTAAAAATGACTATCTTTAAAGCCAGGTTAGGTTTGATCAATGCTGTCACTCCTATGGTCATCTGGTGGCATTCATAGCAGTGTACAGATATAATTTGCATGGACAGGTAGTGTAAAGAGAGAATAAAAGAGTAATGCTGTATATTCTTCGCTACGAAACTAATTAACACACTTTAGTACAAAAATACAGGTATGAAAAGTTGCAAGGGATGATGGGTAAAAAATATCTTGCAGGATTAAATTTGATATGGCTTGGTTAGGTTAGATTAGTCAGCTTAATTTAAGTTACTGAAGGCTAAGCACACTAGAGAGGTCATAAAGGAGGTGCTGAAAGATTATAAGGATAGATTAGGTTAGGTAAGGCAAGGTTTAGATTAGATTAGGTTACTGAAGGCCAATCACGTTGAAGAAGGCCTATCCATTGTGGTGACCCTTAACAGAAAGCAAGGGTAGGGTTACGTTAGGTTAGGTTAAGTTACGTTAAACAAAGATGACACATTGACTCTCACTTTCCTTCATGCCCTCAACCACATGCCAAGGGAAGAAGCCACAGTTCGAGTAGCTAAGGTTAGATAAATAAGGTTAGATTAGATTAGGTTAGGTTAGGTTAGCTTGACACACACACTCACCTTCCTTCATGCCCTCACCCACATATGCTTAGAGTAGGTTACATTAGGTTAGGTTAGGCTAAGTTAGGTTAGGTTTGGTTGGGCAGATGACACACACACACACACACACACACACACACACACACACACACACACACACAAACTCACCTTCCTTCATGCCCTCGCCCACATATGCTTAGACTAGGTCACATTAGGTTAGGTTAGGTTAGGTTAGGTTTGGTTGGGCAGATGACACACACACACACACACACACACACACACACACACACACACACACACACACACACACACTCACCTTCCTCCATGCCCTCGCCCACATACCAATGGACAAAGGCACGCTTGGAGTACATCAGGTCAAACTTCTTGTCCAGTCTCTTCCAGGCGTCCTTCACCGCCGTGGTGTTGGACAGGACACACACCGCCCGCTCCACCTTGGCCAGGTCCCCGCCAGGCACCACCGTGGGCGGC
>NC_087196.1:9423357-9425857 GCF_035594125.1 Scylla paramamosain | reverse complement strand
TCTCTTCTTCTTTCAAGGGAGTGGTTGACCTGCTTCCGTTTTCTTTATGGTGAGACTATGCCGTTTCATTGAGTTTCCCTTGTTATTTACCAATTATTATTATCATTATTATTCATTTATTCATTTTCATTTATTTTTTGGTGTGTGTTATACTATGATATCCTACAAATAACAATAAATGCTCACTTATCTATTTACACACAAAGTTCGGTTAGGTTTTATTAGGTAAGGTTCGCCTAAACACACACACACACACTCAAACACACACACACACACACACACACACAGAACAGTCAGCTTGAGATCCCTAGGGCTAGTCAGTGGGCTAAACTCATCTCTCCCTAACAGCACATTAAAATAACTCAAGTCTTATTAGGTTAGGTTAGGTTAGAATAGACATGCCTCAGAAACAGCATATTGGAACAGGTAAGGTTTTGTTAGGTTAGGTAAGGTTAGGTTAGGTTAGGTTAGGTTAGGTTAGACATGCCTCAGAAACAGCACATTGGAACAGGTAAGGTTTTGTTAGGTTAGGTAAGACAGCCCCGAGAAACAAGACGTAAGAACAGGTTGTGTCATTAAGTTAGGTTAGGGAAGACAGCCAACAGAAACAGCACATTAGAATAGACAGGCCTTAAAAACAGCTCATTGGAACAGGTAAGGTTTTGTTAGGTTAGGTAAGACAGCCCCCAGAAACAAGACGTAAGAACAGGTCGTGTCATTAAGTTAGGTTAGGGAAGACAGCCAACAGGAACAGCACATTAGAATAGACAGGCCTTAAAAACAGCACATTGGAACAGGTAAGGTTTTGTTAGGTTAGGTAAGACAGTCCCCAGAAACAAGACGTAAGAACAGGTTGTGTCATTAAGTTAGGTTAGGGAAGACAGCCAACAGGAACAGCACATTAGAATAGACATGCCTTAAAAAACAGCTCATTGGAACAGGTAAGGTTTTGTTAGGTTAGGTAAGACGTAAGAACAGGTTGTGTCATTAAGTTACGTTAGGGAAGACAGCCAACAGGAACAGCACATTTAGAATAGGTTAGATATTAAAAGACCAGGTAAAACAGACGCCAACAGCCCGCTAAACACAACACAACACAACACAAACACACTCACCCACAACAGTCGGCTCCAGATCCACGAAGACAGCCCTAGGTACGTGTTTCCCAGTACGTGTCTCGCTGAAGAAGGTGTTGAAGGAGTCATCGCCGTAACCAATTGTCTGGTCAGAAGGCATCATTCCATCTGGCTGTATACCGTGCTCCAGACAGTACAGTTCCCAGCATGCATTACCCATCTGGACTCCTGCCTGGCCCACATGAATACTGATGCACTCACGCTGAAGGGGGAGAGAGAAAAGGGAGTATTAGTCTCTGTGTGTGGTGAGAGACGAGAGACAATGGAGTGAGAAAAGGAAGTATTAGTCTGCCCTTGTGTGTGATGAAAGAAAATGGGTCAGAAGGGTGTGAGATGAGAGAAAATTAATGTATTCACGCTAAAAGGAGTGAGAGAAAGGGGATTATTAGTGGAGAGAGAAAAGAAAGTATTAGTGAGTCTGTGTGTGTGTGTGGTGAGAGACGAGAGAAAATTAATTGAGATAGAAAAGGAAGTATTAGTATTCCCTTGTGTGTGATAAAAGAAAATGGGTGTCTGGAAGCTGTGGGAGAGAAAATGAGTGTTAGGAGGATGTGTGACGAGAGAAAATGGGTATAAGGAAAGCTGTGAAAGAAAATGGGAGTTAGGAAGCTGCGAGAGAGAAAATGGGTGTGAGGGAAGCTGTGTAAGAGAAAATGGGTGTGAAGGGAAGCTGTGAGAGAGGAAATAAGTGTGAGGGAGGATGAGAGACGAAAGAAAACGGAGAGGGTGTGTGACGACGGAAAATGGAAGTCTTCACGCTACTGGGAGAAGGAGAGAGAGAAAAAGAAGTGTATGTATTTGTGTGTGTGTGTGTATGTGTGCGTGTGTGTGTGTGTGACGAGGAAGGAAAGAATGCATTACAACTAAATAAGGTAAGAATGAAGAAAATGAGGAATGAAAACACAGATTATAGGATTATAGAGGAGGAGGAGGAGGAGGAGGAGGAGGAGGAGGAGGAGGAGGAAGCATTCCATTCCAAGACATTTTAAAACACACACACACACACACACACACACACACACACACACACACACAACAATTAATCAACACTCACTCAACAATGAATAAAAAAATAAATAAAAAAAATGAAAGCAAGAAAAGGAATAAAAAAATAAAAAAAATTTGCATTATACATTATTGAAACCTATTAAATCTGTCAGTTTGTTTGTTAGTTTGTTTGTTTGTTACTGCATTGTTTTTCGTACCAATTTTGAGCAATAAGAATAAAATAATAAAATAAAAGAAATAGTAAGGAAGAAAAATTAGAACAAGTGCTTTCTTTCAAAATGCAAAGGTGAGGTTATTTTGGTCTCTCTCTCTCTCTCTCTCTCTCTCTCTCTCTCTCTCTCTCTCTCTCTCTCTCT
>NC_087196.1:9363357-9420857 GCF_035594125.1 Scylla paramamosain | reverse complement strand
TCTTTAAGGAAATTTTTGTGATAATCGTACTTCAGTGAGGAATTATCGTACCTACTTTCCTTTCTGAGATTCGAGACTATAAGAAATTGATGTGAGATTATAAATAGACATACTTTATTATTATTATTATTATTATTTGTCTGTCTGTCTGTCTGTCTGTCTGTCTGTCTGTCCGTCTCTCTCTCTCTCTCTCTCTCTCTCTCTCTCTCTCTCTCTCTCTCTCTCTCTCTCTCTCTCTCTCTCTAATGACCCATAGGAATTCGCCGAGAGAGAGAGAGAGAGAGAGAGAGAGAGAGAGAGAGAGAGAGAGAGAGAGAGAGAGAGAGAGAGAGAGAGAGAGAGAGAGAGTAATGTATTTTTTCAGAATAAGAGCATTATTTCAAGATTGTATATACTTTCTTCTTCCTCTTTTGTTATTTTCCTCCTCCTCCTCCTCCTCCTCCTCCTCCTCCTTCCTTCAGTCTCTCTTTTTTTCGTCTTCTTATCCTATCCTCCTCCTCCTCCTCCTTTCTCTTCCTCCTACTCTTCGTCTTTCTGCTCCTTCACCTCCTCATCATTATCATTCTTCTACTCTTTGATCCTGTCCTGTCCTCTTTTTCCTCCTCCTCCTCCTCCTCCTCCTCCTCTCACATATCTTCCTCCTTCCTTCCCTCCCTCCCTCCCTTCTTTGATATAATGACAACACACACACACATACAACAGAAAACGAGAGAAAGAAAACGGGTGAAAATATTTAACGGTGCACAGGATTATTTTAGGGATTATTTTAGGGACAGATTAACGATATTTCTAAATTGTGAACAGGAAAAACACCCTCCATAGCCCGCCTATTGATCTCTGTGGCCTTGGAAAATAGTCTTACTAGTTATATATGGGTTTTAAAGTGTGTTTCTTACGGTTCTAGTGACAGATTAACAAGATTTCTATATTATGAACAGAAGAAACACTCGTGAGAACCCGGCTGGTCATCTCCTGGCCTTGAAAATCAGTCAATGTGAAGAGACACGAGTTTTAAATCATGTTTTTTAAAGGTTCTAGTGACAGATTAACAAGATTTCTGCATTATAAACAGGACACTCTTGAGAACTTGGGCAGTCATCTCTGTGGCCTTTGAAAACAGCCTTGGTGAAATTATAAGGGTTTTTAAAGGCATATTAACAAGATTTCTACATTACTCGTGTTGAGAGAGCGAATGGTTTATGGGAAACTGCATGGCGGGCGAAGTAGGACAGGCCGAGAAGGGAAGCGCTATATATAGACAGCTGAGAGATAGACAGACAGAGAGACAGGACACTTACCATCACGTGTACATCCTCTGAATCATGGCTGCCCGTTAATGCCGCTGACGCAAATCCTGTAGCAGTTGTCTTGTTGTTGTTGTTGTTGTTGTTGGTGGTGGTGGTGGTGGTGGTCGTAGTAATGGTGGTAGTAGTAGTAGTAGTTGTTGTTGTTGTTGTTGTTGCTGTTGTTGTTGTTGTTGTTGTTGTTGTTGGTGGTGGTGGTGGTCGTAGTAATGGTAGTAGTAGTAGTAGTTGTTGTTGTTGTTGTTTTTGTTGCTGCTGCTGTTGTTGTTGTTGTTGCAGAAGTAGTAGTAGTAGTAAAGGTAGTAGTAGTAGTAGTAGTAGTAGTAGTAGTAGTAGTAGTAGTAGTAGTAGTAGTAGTAGTAGCTGTTATTGTTGTTGTTGCAGAAGAAGAAGAAGAAGAAGAACAATAAACGAGGGAAAAAAAATAATAATAGTAATAGTAATAGTAGTAATAGTTAACAACAGACATCAATATCACTCTGTATTTAAATTATCTTACTCTCGTGTGTGTGTGTGTGTGTGTGTGTGTGTGTGTGTGTGTGCGGACATCATAAGAGGGCACTTGTACTAACTTCACATCATCCATCCGGCCTCGTGTGTCTGTCTGTCTGCCTGCCTGTCACAACCTCCTCAGTATCCACATAGCCGTGGTGGTGGCAGCAGCAGTATTACCAGTAGTAGTAATAGAAGTGGCAGATACAATTTTCTTAACAACCCTTTAACAATTCCAGTAACGAGATAATTGTTTATGATTTAATTTTGTTTTGTTTGTTTTCATTCAATAATGGAGTTACAAAGAGGATTTTTTTGTTTGTTCCTGCTTTTCTTTTGTTTTCTGGAGGTAAGTGATGATGGTGAACGAGAGAGAGAGAGAGAGAGAGAGAGAGAGAGAGAGAGAGAGAGAGAGAGAGAGAGAGAGAGAGAGAGAGAGAGAGAGAGAGACGCTTATAATTCCTTTCTTCTTTAATTTTCTCCCTCTTCACATTAATCTGCACAAACCTTCATCTTTGCTTTTCTTTTCTATTCACTGTCACTTTTCTTTTCATTTTCCTTCCTGCTCTTTCTCCTTTTTTCGTCATACTTCTCTCCTCTTCTTCCTATTCCCGCCTTCTTCGTTTTATTTTTCTTTATTTATCACAATCCTCCTCCGTTTTCTTTATCTTATCCGTCATTATCCTTTAAGTCTTCTTCCCTTTATCTTATCTCCTTTTCTTTTTATCTTCTCTTCCTGTTCATCATTTCCGTCCTCCGTTTCCTGTTTATCATTTTTCCTCCTCCGCCTCCTTCTTGTTTACACCTTTTCTACTCATTTTTTTTTTCTCGTCCTCCTCCTCCTCCTCCCTTTATCCTCATTTCAGTCTTCACACTTCTCCTCCTCCTTCCCTTCGCACCTTTCTTCCCCCTTCTCCTCCTCATCTGTCTTTCTCCACTCATCTTTGCATTCACTTTTCTCGTTCTCCCTGAATCTACCTTCTTTACTACAGTCCTCTCCTTTCTCTCCTCTTCCTTTTTCCTTTCGCAATCCTCCTACTTATTTTCTTCTTCCTCCTCTTCATCTACACCCTTCTTCTCCTCCTCCTCATAGCAAACAACCGGTCCTCATCTTTGCTATGTTTAACACCCCCATCGTGTCACAGGCTGCCTCACGCCGGGGACGAAGGCGGGACCAGCTAGACACCTTACACAGACAGATACGCGCCCTGGAGGAGACCCAGGAAGAGGTGCGCGGGGACCTGGCCACGCTGCAGGGTCACATGAAGGCCCTGAAGGAGGTACGGGGTGATCTAAGGGAGCTACAGGCTGGTGTGGACGCCCTAACTTCGCTGGTTGAAGCCTCCATGCCTGAGGATTGCTGGGCGGCCAAAACACGTGGCTCTACTAAGAAGATTGTCGCGGTAAGCTTAATCTTGATCTTGGTTTGAAGTGTTGCTCAGTTTTTTTTCTTTTTCTTTTTTCTTTTTTCTTTTTTTTTCTAGAACTGACGAGTAATCTTAATTCTGATCTTGGAAGTCACATGTAATTTGCAAGTTATATCGTTAACAGACTTTATTTGCTTCGTTTTTCTTTCTTCTCTCTTTTTTTTTATTCGTTTTTTTTTTGTGTGTGTGTTTGATTTTGTGTTTGTTTTCTTCTGTGGCACCTTTCTTATTCTTCTTCTTCCTATATATTTTTCTTCTAGACCTCTTCCTCCTCCTATCATATCTCCTCACCAAATCATCCAAACTAGCACACACACACACACACACACACATACACACACACCTTTCCTTCTCCTCCTCCTCTTTTTTGCATTCACCTCCCCCACGTGCCGTCACACACTCACCTGACACCCCCACACCCACACACAGGTGAAGCCTCCTGGACTGGCGCCGCGGGAGGTGGTATGTGAGCAGGTCCGAGAGGGGGGCGGTTGGACGGTGATGCTGGCCAGACACCCGACACACGAGAATCACGTATTGAGGGAGAACTTCAATAAGACGTGGAAGGAGTACCGGGAGGGCTTTGGTGACCTGCGCGGGGAGTTTTGGATAGGTAAGGGTGAGAGAGGGTAACAAAATGACGTGTTTTTTGATAGGTAAGGGTGAGAGACGGTGAGAAAATAAGGTTTGGATAGGTAAGGGTGAGAGAGGGTGAGAAAATGTTTGGATAGGTAAGGGTGAGAGAGGGTGAGAAAATGACGTGTTTTTGATAGGTAAGGGTGAGAGAGGGTGAGAAAATAAGGAGTTTTGGATACGTAAGGATGAGAGAGAGAGAGAGAGAGAGAGAGAGAGAGAGAGAGAGAGAGAGAAAGAGAGAGAGAGAGAGAGAGAGAGGATGAAAGAGGCTGGAAGACAGAAACACATAAGATCATAGGAACTTAACATTATCTGGACAGAGTAATGAGATGACTAGTGATCTGCAGGGAGAGTTTTGGATGAGGACGAAGGAGAGAAAAAAAAATGAAGAAGATTTGAAGACAGAAACACAAAAGAACATAAAAAAAGACCTAAAACACGACCTGAAAGAGTTTACCAAAAAAAAAAAATAGGGATAAAAAATTGAAACAGTAGTTATGATAGCGATAAAAGACTGAAAACCCTCATTAACTCTTACATTAGAGAGATCATCCTTCCATTATCGAAAGCAGAATGAATATAATGATTTTCTACTACCTCTTCCTTCTCCCTCTCCCCCCTTCCTCTTTCTTCCCCAGGTAACGAAGTGGTTCACGCCCTCACCAACCAGACTCCTCACCAGCTGTACGTCTTACTTGAGGATTGGGATGGGAATATTGCTGAGGGAATGTGGAACAGTTTCAAGTACGTGTGTGTGTGTGTGTGTGTGTGTGTGTGTGTATCTAATCTTTCCTCCTGATTTTTCTTCTCGTTGTGTTTACTCTCTTTCCATTTATCTTCTTCATATTCGTTCTTCTTTTCCTTTCGCCTCCTTTTTTTTTTTCTGTTCTGGGTTTTTTTCTTATAACCTCTTGTTTTGCTAGGTTAGGTAGTCTTAGTTTCTGGGAATGAAAATTTAATTGGTCCCATGTGCTTCCCCTGCAGGATAGCGGGTGAGGCAGAGAGCTACCAGCTGAGCGTGGAGGGGTACCAGACGGCCAAGAGCACCACAGGGGACTCCTTCGGCTACCACCACCACCGCCGACCCTTCTCCACCTACGACAAAGACAACGACACGGATGACCACGGTGAGGAGCCTGCTGACACACACACACACACACACACACACACACAGATTGACAAATAGATAGAGATGTACTGACTCCTCTCTTTCACTAAACACTCACTCAATATCTCACCCTGATAAGGCAGACTCACAACAGACCCTCTCTTTCTCTCTCCCTCTTTAAGACCCACTCCCTAAATAAGGCGAACAGACTCACAGGTACCCCCTCTTTCCCTCTCCCTCTCTCAAAGAACACTGTGCCAAGCGTTACGGGGGCGGGTGGTGGTACTTCCAATGCCACTTGTCTCACCTGACGGGCGCCGCGCTACCCAGTCGAGAGGGAGGGCCTCATGCCATCACGTGGGACACCTGGAAAGAAACTCAGGGGCTGCAGAGCGCCTACATGGCCATCCGTCCACTGCCACCAATGAGGCAGAGTTTTGAAACACCTGCTTCCTACCGCCGCTCCCCTAGATCTGCCTGGCCTTGAGAGAGAGAGAGAGAGAGAGAGAGGAGAGAGAGAGAGAGAGAGAGAGAGAGAGAGATTCAGATTTTTCAGATTCAGATTTGTTTATTATCCACCAAAGTGGTTATTACTCAGGTTACAATAGATATTTAGTAATTACGATAGACACATCAATCACAATACATTCAGATACATAAGTCTCTTACAACTATTATATATTAATGTAAAAGATTTGAATAAATTGTTTACCATTAAATCCCAAAGGTAAAAAGTCACAATAAAAGAAACACACATACTACACATGCACAAAAACATACATATAAAATAAAAATAAAAATAAAATAAAAATACAATAAAATAAGATAAAAGTATAAAATAGAGATATATTAGCGAGTAAAATTTTCTTGAAAAGATGACTATAAAATCCTCAGTCTGGCTTTAAACATTATCTGTTAGCAGAAATTTCTCAATTCTAGCCTTAAAAGTGTTAAGAGAGGGTGCCTGGGTTAGGCGAGGTGGGAGCGCGTTCCACAGCTTGGCTCCTCGTACAGCAGTGCGCCTGTCTCCACTGTGTGTTTTTGTGTGAGAGAGAGAGAGTTCTTTTGTTATTATATTTCCTTGTTCTTATTTAATAACAGCAAAGTGAGGGTAAGTTTTTTTTTTGTTCTTATTTAATAACAGCAAAGTGAAGGTAAGTCCCCCCTGGCGGCAATACAGCAACTTTTCATGGGTAATGGAGTGGTGACGAAAATGTGAAGAATTCTGCTAATGAAGAAGACATTGCAGTACCTGGCATTACGATTTATGTTGACTTGGTCTTAGTATGTAAAGCTGTAAAGTTAACGTATTATTATTAATGATAAAGTTAAATCAATTAAGAAATATGTATCTTAGTGTGTGGCAAGCCAGGCGTGTTTCCACGGGCATGCTTCAGGACACCGCCACGCAGCAGCCCCATCACCGCTCACCGCGTGCCCAGGCATATCAATAGTGACATTCTGTGAAAGGGGTAACACGCTTAATGTGCCACTTTAAAACGCTAACACGATGAAAAGTTTGGGACCCACTGTGTGTGTGTGTGTGTGTGTGTGTGTGTGTGTGGCCTATATAATACAATAATTTACGTAGTATATTCCTTCTGTAATAAACCAATAAACAAAATAAATTACTGTATTTACTATTGTCCCATTCCACTCTGTTATCTTCTCTTTTCAAACTTCCTTGAGTTTATTTCTGCTCTCAAGTAACTTTGAATTGTCTGAAAAGAAATGCACATATTTTTTCAATTGTTTTTTTTTTCTTTTGTTCCTGTTGAGCCCTGTTTGTGGGTTTCAGCATTTTTTAAGCCTATGATTTTTTTTTTAATCTGATTATTTTATTTTATTTTTTTTCTTCATTATTACTGAAGTTTGAAATGTTTTGATATTCACGGTATTAGTTATGGTACTTGTCAAGTCAGAATATATAGAGCAATCTTCCTCCTACCTCCCCACTCTCTCTCTCTCTCTCTCTCTCTCTCTCTCTCTCCAAGATGTGAAGAGGAGGTTACCTGGAAATTGACCCTGTGGCTGAAATATTATATGAGTGAGTGTGTCCAGAAGGAGAGAGGTGGGGAGATTGGGGGAGCATACTGTGTCCTAATGAAATGGGGGAAAAGATAGCTGAAATACTGAAAGAAGAAAAACAGATGATTCAAAACCTAACATGTCGAAATAATAATGATAGTAATAATATGTAATAAGAATAAGAAGGGTTGACAGCACTGGCCAATAAGCACGAACACTTCTGACCGAGAAAAAAAAATAATAATAAACTTATTTTTAACCTTTTTTTCATTTAATGATTTGAAGTTGATCATCTAGAACAATATAAACCTAATCTGTATTTCTTACATAATAATACTTTAAGCAATTCATAGTTGGAAGGATTGGTAGCAGTGACACCACTCATCTCGGCAAGGTTGGCAGCACTGGGCGGCCGGTCAACACATCACAACACAGTAAACATTTGATGCACCACCAGTATGGGCACCGTTCACGCCAAAGTAAGCATATTTATCGCATTTCCCCACCTTAGGCCTATCGGAGGACTCTTTAGGCATACACCAGGAGGCTGAAATGACCCAAATATTATCGTGATTGAGAGAAATTCGTGTTTTTATTCAGACTTTCCTACATTTCCTTCCTTCCTCCCGTCTTTCATTTGTAAACATTGGCTAGATTTAGTTTAGTTTTGCGTGTTATTTGTTGTTATTCACGGCGTACATTTACTGCAGTGTCATGGTGTATTCAAGGGGAGTTTTTTTTATTCAATGTATGTTATTCATTGGGTACTTTGCAATCATTTACTGCAGTGTTATTCATGGGGTACTTTCACTGCAAGGTTATTCACGGTTCGTTCACTGCGGGGTTTGTGTTTCACCATCACAGTTATTTCTCCTGCTTGATTGTGTGTGTTCCTTGTTTTCCTGATCGTTTTTTTTCCTCCTGACTTTTTTCTTGACTTTTCCTGTTTTCCTGTTTTCCTGACCTTTCCTCTTTCTCCTGACTGTTGTCCTTCCCCCTGATTGTGTGTTTTCCTGTTTTTTCCTTCTTCCTGTTTTCCTTCTACCTAATGTGTTTTCCTTTTTCCTGACTTTTCCTTCTCCCTGACTGTTTTCCTTCCCTGTTTTTTCCTGAGTTCTTCCAGAGTGTTATCCTTCTAGCTGACCGTGTTTTCTGTGTTGGCAAATAAGTAACACAACAGTAACACTCGCTGGCAATGCTTCCCTAAAAGGACTGGCTGCCCCTTCCCCATGGCTGCTAACCTAACCAAATTAATCTAACCTAACTAAACTAAACCTAACCTAACTAAACTAAACCTAACCTAACCTAACCTAACCTAACCATACTAACCAAACCTAACTGGCAAGGCAAGGAACTTAACATGAAGGAGTTAAAATATGTAAAATTAATTAGCAAATGTGATATAAATGATGTTTTCGCAGTAAACAATGAGGAGAGAGCTTAAGGTGACAGATAGAAGCCAGACATGGTAGGTTTAGGGAGGAGACTGGCAGGAACAGAGTGATAGATAAGTCAAATTACCTTAGCAGTTTGAAGAGATGGTTAGATGTTTACGTGTGCAGCGAAGACAGTTAGAAGTACGACTAGCTAAGGGAAAGATGAGAGATAGAAAGATGTATAAGCAAAATTAGTTGAGAAAGATAAAGAAAATTGAAAGAAAGAAAGATTTAGAAGATTATGATACCCTCTCTATCTCTAACTTCTCTTATCTCTAACTTCTTTTTCTCTTTTACGTTCATATTCCTTCTTATCATTACCTCATCTAATCTTCCTTTTATCTCTATGTCTTTAATCTCCCTTCCTGTAGTGTTACCTTACCTCCATGATAGGAAAGTTGGCAGGTATTTTGCAGTTTCCTTAGATCATTATATACTTATCCAGCTGCAGTCTCTCCCCTCACTCTCTCACTCTCTCTCTCTCTCCCTGGCAGAGTCCCGACACAGATGAGGGCAGTGTGGGTGTCAAGATGGACCTACAGGCTCTTAAGGTAGGCTATATATTAAAGAATTATGTCACTAACCTCTGTCTGTACGTTTGTCTGTCTTTATCTTCTGTCGGTGTTTTTATCTCTCGTATTTCTTCTGTCTGTCTGTCTGTGTGTCTGCATTTTATGTCTTTCTGCTTTGTGTTTGTCTGTGTTTATTGTCTTTCTGTGTTTGTGTTTCTCTTTATCTTATCTCTGTCAGTGTCTATCATATCTTTTGTCTTTTTCCTTCCTGTGTCTATCTGTGTGTCTATCTTATTTCTGTCAGTATGTCTATCTTATCTTTGTCTCTTTCCCTCCCGTGTCTATCTGTGTGTCTGTCTTATTTCTGTCAGTATGTCTATCTTATCTTTGTCTTTTTCCTTCCTGTGTCTATCTGTGCATCTATCTTATTTTTCTGTCTGTCTGCCTGTCTGTCTGCCCAGAAGAAATTTATTAGTGTGGCTACAGCAGGAGAATATTTTTATACTGCCATTGTGTGTGTGGAGAGAGAGACAGAGAGAGAGAGAGAGAGAGAGAGAGAGAGAGAGAGAGAGAGAGAGAGAGAGAGAGAGAGAGAGAGAGAGAGAGAGAGAGAGAGAGAGAGAGAGAGAGAGTAACAATAGAGGCAGGATGTGTCGAGGTGGAGAGAAACATTAGAGCAGGATATATTGAAGTGATGGAAAGAGTGTTGAGGTGATGGAGAGAGAGAGAGAGAGAGAGAGAGAGAGAGAGAGAGTATTGGCAGGATGTGTTGAGATGAGAGGAGATGTTAGAGTAGGCATTGAATTCTGCCTTACTCATTCCAGCGCCAGGAGAGGGAGAGAAAGAGGAGGCTAAGGAGTGTCAGGGAGAGACTGGCTTTTTTGAGAAGGAAGGCGATGCAAATGAAATTAAAGAAGATTAAGGTTGGTGGGGGTATGTGTGTGTGTGTGTGTGTGTGTGTGTTGTTAGCTAATTGTGTTTTTTGCAGGATTGATTCAAGATCGTAATGTTCTGTCTTTTAAACTGTGTGTGTGTGTGTGTGTGTGTGTGTGTGTGTAAAATTGAATGTGTTAACAGAAGGTCTTTTTTTTATTGATCTAATTATTTAATTTCTTTTTATATACAAGGGTTAAGTTAATGGGAACAAGTCTTAAAAGGGTGTAAGTAGAGATGCTTGGGTTAAATAAGCAAGAAGAATTTGAAGAGAGAGAGAGAGAGAGAGAGAGAGAGAGAGAGGGAAATATATACAGTCTCTCTTCTGCTGTGGCCATATCTGTTGTAATGGTATGTGCTAATACACTAATACATTTTGTGAATAATACTAACCCAGAAAAGATCCCCAAACTTAACTGAAACTATTCCCTACTTGTTTATTTTCCTGTGCACATCCTACCACGAAAAAAAATTCACCAAACTTTTCCGAACATCCTCCCACAAACCTAACTTAACTCTCCCCTTTACTTCCTTACTTTCCCATGTATATTTTACCCTTAGAAACTCCCCAAACTTAACCTAACATCCCTTTTATTTACTTACATTCCTGTCAATATTATACTCTTGAGAATACCCGAAACTTTCCCCCTTAAACTTACCCTAACCTTTGCTCTTATTTCCCTATTTTTCCATGTATATTTCACCTACAGAAGGGCACCTGAACTTAACCCAGTGTCTCCCTCACAGGCCCGAGTGCAGAGGGTCCACGTGGACGGGCTGGGGAGGACCAAGGATGACATCGTAATCAACACTGTAAGGGATGTGTTTGCCGCCCAGGACTTCCAGACGGTGCGTGGTGGTGGTGGTGGTGGTGGTGGTGGTGGTGGTGGTGGTGGTGGTGTCGTCTTAGGAAGTGTTTTCATTTTGTTGTTTTTGTTGTTGTTGTTGTTGAAAGGTGGTTTATTTTTTTGTTTTTGTTTTGTTGTTGTTGTTGTAGTAGTAGTAGTAGTGGTAGTAGTAGTAGTAGTAGTAGTAGTTATTGTTGTCTTAGGAAACAGACGGAAGAGAAATACAGTAATTTTACCAGTAATAGTAGTAGTAGTAGTAGTAGTAGTAATAATAGTAGTAGCAGCAGCAATAACAACACCATAAAAAAAATAAAACAAACAAACAAACAAACTAACTCAAAACCCACCAACAGTTTCACCACCACCATCACCACCACCATTTTTCTGCAGGTGATAATGAAGATCCACGAAGCAAGGACGCGGCTGTCTAACCTGGGCTGCTTTAAGGACGTCGGGGTGTTTATTGACACATACAAGGGGCCGGATGCTTTAGAGGACGGCATTGAGGTGAGTGGCTGGCGAGGATGGTAATAATTGTTGTTTTGAGGTGAAATATGAAGCTGTTGAAATGTTTTGTTATTTTTGTTGTTTTCTTTTTGTTTGTAGTGAAATATGAAGGTGCTGAGGTGTGTAGCTGGTGGGAAGTGGTGTAAATAATTGTTGTTTTGTTGTTTTTGGGTTGTTTATAGTGAAGTGTGAGGGTGTTGAGGTGTCTGGCTGCTGAGAAATGATGATAATAGTTTTTTTGTTTATCGAGAAGCAGTAGTTTGTTTATTTATTTATTTTTTTATGTAAGAGGAGCACTCATCTAATCACTCGAATCTTTTGTTACCACTTCAACCTCTCTATCTCACTGCAACTTCACCCAACCTCACTGCAATCTTATCTTATCGCTTCACCCTTTCTTTATATCACTGCAACTTCACCCAACCTCACTGCAATCTTAACACTTCAGCCTCTCTATCTCACTGCAACTTCACCCAACCTCACTGTAACCTTTCCTTATCACATCAACCTTTCCTTACCCGTCCTCACCTCACCTAACCTAACCTCATTTTAACCTCACCTCACCTTATTCCAACCTTACCTACCCTTAGTACATTACCTCACCCCACCCAACCATTCCTCACCTTTCAACCTTCCAAGTTTACGTCAACCATTCCTGACCACTCCAGCTTTACCTCACCCAACCTCACCACCACCCCGTCACTGCAGGTAACATTTGAAGTGCGGGAAACGAACCTCCTGGGGGCCAAGATTAACACCAGCGTGGGGAACAACGAAGGGTCTGTCTCTACTGGCGGTGTGCTCAGAAACGTGTTTGGACGCGGGGAAGAGGCCAGCTGTGAATACTCTCATGGCACCAAGCGAACTTCATCCTTTCACACGACGTTTACCAAGCCTTTCCATAATGAAGCAAGCACTGTGTGAGTGTTTGGGGGTGTTTGGCGATGTTTGGGTGTGGGTGGGGATGTTTTGTGTCTGTGAGTGTGTGTGTTTTAGGTGTGTGTGTGTGTGTTGTTTTGCCAAAATAATTATATCTGATCTCTTCTCTTCCTTGTCCTCTTCCTCCTATTACTCTTCTCCTCTCCTCCCCCTCCTCCTTATTGTTTTGTTCTTTTATCTTTTCCTCTTCTTCTATTCTTCCTTTTTTGCATTGTTTTCATCCCTTATCTCCTCCTCCTCCTTCACTGTCTCTTAATCTTCCTCCTCCTCTTCCATTTCTTATCTTCCTCTTTATCATTTCACTGTTTTATCTTCCTCCTTCCCACTATCTCTTAATCCTCCTCCTGTTCCTCTTTCTCTCATCCTTCTCTATTATTATTTTGCACCTTTATCTTCTCCTCCTGCCTCATATACCTCCCCCACCACCACCCCTCCAGTCTAAGCAGCAGCGTGTACCAGCAAGCCTCAGAGTCGCCCTGGTCCGGGTACAAGGAGCTGGACCGTGGTATTCTCCTGTCCCTCGCCTTCAACTCGGCGCCGCAGGTCAGTCTGTTTGCCTTGTGTTGTGTTGGGTTGAGTTGAATTGCTGTTTATTTTTTTTGTTTTTTATTTATTTTTTATTTTTTTTGCTTTCCTGTCATTTTATATTTATCTTTCGAGTTTTGTCTGAGTTACTTTGTTTATTTTTTCACTTTTCCTGTTAATTTTTGGGATTATATATAGTTTTTCCTGTTTCCATCACCATAACATCTTCACATTCCTCTCCCCAAACCCCACAACAGGTGCAACAAAAGCTGGTGTTGGACGGAGTGTGGCGTCACCTGGCCTGCCTGTCACGCACCACAGCCTTTGCAGTGCGGGAACAGGCCGGTCACTCCCTCAAGTCCTCCCTGAGACATGAACTGAAGGTGGACAGGAGAGACGACCTGGTGTTCCCCTCAGATGGTGTTGCTTTCACCATTAAGGTAAGGGTGGTGATGTGATAAGTGTGAGGGTGTTTTTTATTATCATTTACATCAAGTTTAGCTTTTTATTTGGTGTTTCTAGTGGTTTTCTTATAATTTTCTGGTCTTTCTCAATATTTTCAATGGTTTCCTTGTCATGTCCTCCTCCACACTCTATCTCCAGGTCTTCTTTGGTCTTCCCTCTGGCCTCATGTCCTTACACCATCTCCAGGTCTTTCTACTGGTCTCCCAACTACCTGCCAACACTCCAAATTTAAACCAGTGCAGCTAATCTAACTAGTGAACAGTGAAAAAGTCCTGTGAACTAAGCCAGTGTGCCAAATCTAACCTGAACTGATTTAAACTGCACCTAACCTAACCTAACTTAACGTAATCTAACCAACACCTCAACACCTCTATATGTCCCCATCTGTACAGTGAAATTCTAACATCTATTACCTTTCATTACGTCTATTATTCACCATACTCGGAAAATTTATAACTCCTTCCCCCTTGTAGAATGAACTGGCTGGTCTAGGCGGCGACATTGGCTTCCTAAAGAATGAATTGGATCTACAAGTGAACGTACCTCTCCCTGGGGACTTGGTAAGGCTGCCTGCTACTCTCTAGGGTCAGGAATGTAGGTAGTAGTAGAAGTAGCAGTTGTAGTAGTTGTGGTGTGTGTAGATTCGGGTATGTTGTATGTGTGTGTGTGTGTGTGTGTGTGTGTGTGTGTGTGTGTGTGTGTGTGTGTGTGTGTGTGTGTGTGTGTGTCAACTAACAAACACCCGATCTCCTCCAACAGGTGATCCAAGGCAGCCTGGTAGCCGGCCACCTGCTGCCTCTGAGGAACAACAAGACACACTGCATCACAGACCGGTTCCTCCTTGGCGGCCCCATGAACCTGCGTGGCTTTGAAATGTGTGGTGTGGGGCCCCATAGTGACGGGTGTTCTCTGGGGGCTGATGTGAGTATGGGGAGGGATGGAGGGGGTGTGGGAGAGGTATATGGGTCAGTGGATTGGCTGATGTGTGAGGGAGATAGTGAGAAATGGGGAGTCACGGGGAGAAATTAAGAGAGAGATGGAGAAATAGAGGGATAGAGAAAGACAGGCAGAAATAGAGAGAGAGAGAGAGAGAGAGAGAGAGAGAGAGAGAGAGAGAGAGAGAGAGAGAGAGAAAGGCAGACAGTAATAGAGAGAGAGAGACAGGGAGAAATAGAGGCACAAAATAGAGACAAACAGAAATGGAGAGAGAGAGAGAGAGAGAGAGAGAGAGAGAGAGAGAGAGAGAGAGAGAGAGAGAGAACACAAGCAGAAATAGAGACAGACAGAAATAGGGAGAGAAAGAGAGAGAGAAACAGGCACAAACACAGCCACACACCCATAAACACACAAACGCACACACACACACACACACAGCAACCTCCCCACTGACACATCCCCACTCACTCTCACTTCTCCCACAGATGTACTGGGCGGCAGCTTTGCACACTTACTCTCCTCTTCCTCTTCTGGGCCGCGGAGGATCGATCAGCGACAAATTCCGCCTCCATGCATTTGTCAACACTGGAAACATTGGAGACTTTGTGTTGAGTGAGTGTTGCCTTTGTTGTTGTTGTTGTTGTTGTTGTTGTTGTAAGAGGGGCAATAGTGAAGGGTAATGAAAAGGGTGAAAAAAATGCCCACTGAATTGCTAGTCCCAAAAGAAAGGTTAGAATTGTAGTAGTAGTAGTAGTAGTAGTAGTAGTAGTAGTAGTAGCATCAATATCTATAGCAGTAGTAACAATAACAGATTTAATACTTTCTTTTCCTTCCCATCTCCACCACCGCCACCACCACCACTACCACTAACAACCCAATTTCCTCTCACAGCTGACGATTACAAGCAGAACCTCCGGACACTTCTTCAGGAGGTTCGTTTGTCATACGGCGCTGGGCTGGCAATGAGTCTGGGAGGATTTGCACGTGTGGAGCTCAACTACTGCGTGCCTCTGTTGGTGCAGCGCGGCGACCGACCCAGCCAGGGATTACAGTTTGGTGTGGCTGCCAGTTTCCTATGAGATCCTTCCTTCACCCTAGAGGTCCTGGGTTTCTTTACTTGGTCCTCATTATCCTTGTCTTTCTCTTGTTTACCTCCTGTCTTCCTTCTTTTGCTTGCCCTGTCTTCTTTCTTTCAATTCCTAGTCTCTGCCAGCTTCCTCTGAGGTCGTTTCCTTCATTCTAGAGTCCCTGGAGTCCTTCATTTGGTCCTAGTCCTTTTCTTTTCTCTGTCTAGCTCCTGTCTTTCTCCTTTGTCCTTGTCTGCCAGCTTCCTCTGAGGTCCTTTCCTTCAATAGAGAGATCCTTGGTTCCTTCATTTGGTCCTTCTAGTCTAGTCCTTGTCTTGCCCTTGTCTACCTTTCATCTTTCTCCTTTGCCTTTCTTCATTCATTCCTTTCATTCCATCTAATCTTGTCTTCCTTCCTTCATTCCTTTAACTCCCTGCCTTTCTCTCCCTCATTTTCCACACAGTCATTTTTCTCTTTCTGTATCTTTTCTTCTTTACTTCTTCAGGCTAGTCCTTCATTATCTCCTCTTTAAGTCTTCCTTTCTCCAGCTTGTCTATTGTCTACGTAGGAAGGGTAAAAAGAGTGGATATATTGAGTGGATGGAGTGAGGAATTGGTGAGGATGGAAAGGTCATATCTTGGGTGGATCTTAGTAAGGTGGAAGGCTGAGTGAGGGAGGAAAGGTTAGAAAAGAATGGAGGACAGGAGGATGAGGAAGCAAAGGTTAGGAAGGGAGAAGGAAAGAAGATTGGGAAGGGTGGAAGACTAAGTGAGCGAGGAAAGGTTAGGAAGGAATGAAGGACAATGTGAGGATGGGTGTTAGTAATGGTGTTGTGGGTGAGGAGGAAAAGGTTAGGCTGGCAGCTGCTTCCATTTACTTATGCAAGACTTGTACAGTGTAAAAATACAGTCATATATATTAATTTTGCTGTGCTTTGATTCATCCTGTGTGTGTGTGTGTGTGTGTGCTGGGTGGTAAAGCTGGCAGAGGAGGACAAGAAGACAGTGTTCTCTTTTTGTCAGGGCCTGTGGCATTTCCAGATGATGGCTTTTGGTTTGTGTAGTGCCCCTAGGTGCTTTGAGTGCCCAATGGAGAAGTCCAGTCCTTCCAGCACTCTTTTCTCCGCCTCCTCAACAAAGGGTGGGCCATGATCTTCCAATCAGCCATCCCACTCTCTCTGCGGCATCAGCTGAGTTGGTAATGAGGTCGTGGATGCTGCGGCGTGCGGCATCAGCTGAGGTGGTAACAGCATTGCCAGATTGTTTTGGCCATATTATCGTACTACACAGGTTGAAATTATTGTACTTCTGGCAAAATTATCGTACATATGTAATTATTCCAAATATTATGTAAAACTGCCAGTTTCCAAATACAGCAGAATTTAGGTTTTATATATATATATATATATATATATATATATATATATATATATATATATATATATATATATATATATATATATAGAGAGAGAGAGAGAGAGAGAGAGAGAGAGAGAGAGAGAGAGAGAGAGAGAGAGAGAGAGAGAGAGAGAGAGAGAGAGAGAGAGGTGTGTGTGTGTGTGTGTGTGTGTAATGAAAAAAACAACAATGCCCTTAACAAACAAAACACTTTCCTAAATACATATCATTAATAATTGGAGAAAAACTACAGGACACTTCGTTAAGTTGTTTATTTACTATGTAGGAGATTACTGGTCTTGTTCTTCTATATAATTATACATCCGGCACGTCGTCAGCAGCCCCGGCACTCTCTTCATTGGAGGAATATAGCACCCTTGATGTCATGTTTTTTATCATTGACTTTGATTGATGGCTTGAAGGTCGTACAGTCACTGCTGGATGTGACTTCGCTAGGATGATGTCTCTTACGGTTCCTGTTTTTAGCTTATTTCTGTCTTTTTTTTCACACAGTTTACACTAGAGAAGCAGCGCTATATATATATATATATATATATATATATATATATATATATATATATATATATATATATATATATATATATATATATTCTCTCTCTCTCTCTCTCTCTCTCTCTCCTCTCTCTCTCTCTCTCTCTCTCTCTCTCTCTCTCTCTCTCTCTCTCTATATATATATATATATATATATATATATATATATATATATATATATATATATATATATATATATAAACCTAAATTCTGCTGTATTTGGAAAGTGGCAGTTTTGCATAATATTTGGAATAATCACATATATACGATAATTTTACCAGAAGTACAATAATTTCAACCTGTGTAGTATGGCCAAAACAATCTGGCAACGCTGCGCTCAGCTGCTGCCTGACAAGATAGTCAGTGTGTCGCATCTATGGGTGGCGTTAGTACACGTCTGTTTCAACTCCTAGCCTGACAGAATTTGTGTTTTTCTTTTTTTTTTTTGTGTGTGTGTAACCACGCCTACACAGTGGCTGCCAAGGCTTACCCATGAGTTAAACCTTCTTTAGTTGGTAATGAGGAAGGCACGGGCTCTAGCAGTGGACACCCGAAGGCAGCAGTGGATGAAAACAAGCAAAATAAAGAAAAGTTTGGCTGTGAGAAGGTGCTAGACAGCCAGCCATAGTGACAAGGAGGCACCACCACCATCACCACCACAGGGAAGGTAAGGTCAGGAAGTGTTAGAATAAATTTAGGTAACTTAACGTAACTTTTTAATGAATAACTGAACAATCCACGGTTTTAACTCATTTTAACGCATCTCACCTAACCTCCAGCACAATATATCCCTGTGTCAGCCTCGTCTCGTTGCTAAAAACCGTAAAATTTAACTTAATGAAAATGTAAACAATCTGGGTCATCTCTATTTATCAGTCATTATCTATCTTATCTGTGAGTGTTTTAAACCAATACTGTCGCAAAGCGGAGCCACATGACCTAGCTTTAATATCCGCTCGTTAGATATACCTGCCATTACTTAGTTTAAGTTTGGCAAGGGTTTAAATGAGTGAGAAGGGTTGGTCGTCCCCTCCACTGGCCCCCTCCGCCGCCATCTTGGATAAGGCTCCCCCGCCCCCTCCGGTTCCAGTATTATTTTTCTTATTTCTTAAGTATTTTATTTCGGCTTGTAGCTAAGATTTTATGGTTTGTAAAAATATTTCGTTGTTTTTTAAGTTATTTGAGCGCGTGTGTTGCTTGAAAAGTGGTGATTTTGGCGTTGTTTTTGTGTAAATAAGAGGGCCGTTTTCGGCGTATATTTTTACGGTCCCCAAACTCGATTTTTTATTTCAGCCTGTACTAGGTTCTTATTGCTTTTAAAAAATAGTTGGTGTTTTTTTAAGTGTGTTGCCGTCCCGCTCAGTGAAATGCGTGCACCGTACACTTGTTTTTATTCGTGTTGAACTTCCAATAATATTGAATTTTTTTTCGGTAATTTTTTTTATTTGTGCTTGTAGCTCACTTTAAATGGTTTTAGAAAATAGTTTAGATTTTTTAAAGTGTTTTTCGTTATGTTTAAGCCAGAATGGGTGAACATCTGAACGATTTTAAATGGGGTGAATGTTCTAACAGTTTCCAGATACTTCTTTTTAAATATCTTTAATACTACTGCGTTTTGAAATGTGTTGTTATTTGTGGCATTAGTTAATAAATGTGGCAAGTCTGAATTTATAAAGCATTCCTGTCTAGCTGCGTTTTTTAGAGGGGTCATTTTCAAAATGAAATACGTACGTACGTAAATAACGTTCGCTGTGACGTCATCAACCCCCCGTGACGTCACAAGCCCCCTCCCCAGCCGTGACGCTATCAGAGTGGTACCTTCCCTAACTCCCTTCCAGTCCCTCCCAGTAAATATTCAGTGTTTTTTTCAAGGTGTGTGTGTGTGTGTGTGTGTGTGTGTGTGTGTTGCCTTATTTTTCGTTGTACAGATGGTGTTGCAGTGTGTGTGTGTGTGTGTGTGTGTTGCCTTGTCTTACGTTGTACAGATGCTTATGCAGTGTGTGTGTGTGTGTGTGTGTGTGTGTGTGTGTGTGTTGCCTTACTTTCCGTTGTACAGATGGTGATGCAGTGTGTGTGTGTGTGTGTGTGTGTGTGTGTGTGTGTGTTGCCTTATTTTTCGTTGTACAGATGGTGGTGCAGTGTGTGTTGCTTTGTCTTTCGTTGTACAGATTGTTATGCAGTGTGTGTGTGTGTGTGTGTGTGTGTGTGTGTGTGTGTGTGTGTGTGTGTGTGTGTGTGTTGCCTTATCTTTCGTTGTACAGATGGTGATGCAGTGTGTGTGTGTGTGTGTGTGTGTGTGTGTGTGTGTGTGTGTGTGTGTGTGTGTGTGTGTGTGTGTTGCCTTATCTTTCGTTGTACAGATGGTGATACAGTGTGTGTGTGTGTGTGTGTGTGTGTGTGTGTGTGTGTGTGTTGCCTTATCTTTCGTTGTACAGATGGTGATGCAGTGTGTGTGTGTGTGTGTGTGTGTTGCCTTGTCTTTCGTTGTACATATGCTTATGCAGTGTGTGTGTGTGTGTGTGTGTGTGTGTGTGTGTGTGTGTGTTGCCTTGTCTTTCGTTGTACATATGCTTATGCAGTGTGTGTGTGTGTGTGTGTGTGTGTGTGTGTGTGTGAGTGAGTGTGTGTGTGTGTGTGTGTGTGTTGCCTTGTCTTTCGTTGTATATATGCTTATGCAGTATGTGTGTGTGTGTGTGTGTGTGTGTGTGTGTGTGTGTTGAAAATGTACGCGTGCGCGCGCGTACATTTTCAGTTTGTTAACTGCCTAAATAATAAAGCGTTTATTATTATTATTATTATTATTATTATTATTATTATTATTATTATTATTATTATTATTATTATCATTATTGTTATTATTATTATTATTATTATTATTATTATTATTACACACACACACACACCTGTAGTTCAAGAGATTAGGTTAAGTTTGCTTAAACACACACACACACACACACACACACACACACACACACACACACACACACACACACACACACACACATTATCTAGAGAGAGAGAGAAAAAATACGAATAAGAAAAAAAATGCTTACACTTACATTACGCACAAACAAACAAACACACACACACGCAATACATCTGGCACTTTCAGGTTTTTATTTTGTTATTCAAATTTATATAAGAAATTTTGCATTACCCGATATTGATAACATTAATTTTCACTCAAATTATTTTATATTTCATAAAAATATCGTACGAATTCCCAAATTATCGTATTATCGTATGAGTCTCATTATACATCGTACACGGGCAAAAATTATTGTACTTGTACAATAATTATCGTACGTTTTGCAACGCTGGTCACCGTGGTAATGAGGTCGTGGATGCTGCGGCGAAGATGGCCCTATCACATGTCAACATCACCCCCCCCCCCACCCACTCCCACTCCACTCTGTCAGACGAATCATAACCAATTTGTACCATTCATCGTAGAACTGTTCACTCAGCGACGCCCTCCACTCCACACCCATGAGACTATCTGAGAGACTCCTCCCAGCAGCCATAGCTAAGGAGACAGTCCCGGACGCCAGATGTTGCCCTCACTTGCCTTCGTCTGGGCCTCTCAACACTCTCTGTTTACCTGCAGTTCTGCATCGCTTGGGCTTGTCACCACACCCGCACTGCCCCTGGTGCCCCCACGGTGGAGGAAACTATTGAACACTCGCCCCTACTCAGCCCTCGCTTCTATTCCCACTGCGTTGTGCTCCGCGACCAACCAAGCCCTCGGGACCAACATCCTTGACCTGCCCAACCTACTGGCGGCAGTGGGCAGCCCTCTACGCCAAAAAACAAGAACAATAAGAGAGAAGGGAAAGGCATCTCAGTTGTCGCCGATCAGCAGGAGCAGTGAGGAGGTCAACATGATTCCAGAAGTGGATATTTTTGTTGGAAATTACACGATTATTGATCAGGAAGTGTTTGAGTTATGGGTGCAGGGTTACTCTGGTGAGTGTGTGTGTGTGTGTGTGTGTGTGTGTGTGTGTGTGTGTGTGTGTGTACACCTATTTTATTAAATTACCCTTCCCCTCTCTGTCAGTTTGTGTGTAAAATACCTAATCAATTTATATTCTGACTGAGCACCAATGAACCCCACAGAAATACAAAAAAAACCTGACATTGCACACATGACACCTCACACCCCATGCCGCAGTGGTGGAGTGTGTGTCGGTGTTGCAGCAGCGCGGGGAGCTGGAGGCTTGGGGGGCGGCGCAGGACCTCCTTGCTTCGGACACTGGGGACCACTATCGCACCTTTGGCATGCTGGAGAAGCTGCTGCTCACGCCCCCTAAGCTGGCCGAGGAGTGGACCTTTCAGCTGGAGCCCGCCGTACAGCGCATGGTCATCGAGAAGTGAGTCACGTTTGGTTAGGTTAGGCCAGGCTTTTTTTTTTTTATCAGAATGGTTAGGTTAAAATAAATTAGGGTGTTTATTTTTTAGTTTTTTGCTTTGATTGTTCAGCTTTCTTTTCATGACTTGCATACACACACACACACACACATAGTCATAGTAATAATAGCTGAAAAAATGGAAATAGGCTTGTTTTATACAGGGACTGCCTTGTGTAGGCCTGATGACGTCTTAAACCAACCCTCATTTCCTTATAATATTCTAATCCTCTTACACTCACAACACAATCCCATCCAGTCACTATCCACTCATTGCCTTGTCCTCCTCCCTGACAGGTATTACGAGCTGGACGACATCGTTATCCGAGAAATCATTGGAAAGAAGTTATCGGGCCGAACCAGGAAGGATCTTGACGACGTGGCTGAGAAGACAGGTGTGCTTCTGAGATCCTGCAGGTATGTATGCCCCTCTTTCCCTTTACTGCATCTAATGGTTAGCAGAATGAAGGACTGAAGATCTGTTTGGTTCTTTTGTATAATATTGCTGCTGAGGAGGTCTTCTGGTAGTGGCTTGTATTCAAAAACACTTTGCTCTTTTGCCACTATTTTCCAAGGTCACAGAGATGATTAGCCAGGTTCCCAAGACTTTTTCTTCTTTCGGGAATGTAGAAATCATGTTAATCTGTCATTAGAACCACAGAAAACACACTTAAAAACCTGTGTAACTTTAACTAGAAACACTTTGTTCTCTCACCATGACATTTCAAAGGCCACAGAGATCACTAGCTTGTGTTTCTCCTCTCAGTAATGTAGAAATCTTGTTAATCTATAATTAGAACTCTAAAACTACACTTAAAAACCTCCGTAACTTCAACTAAAACCTTTTGAAAGCAGTGGAAGTTTGGCGAAGAAGTATTTCAGAGTATGGTGCATTATCTTAACTGTCCTGGTAGAAGGGAAAGGAAAAGCTTGGTTCTTCTCTGCTTCTTTATTCACAAAATCTTCCGAATGCAGGTATCTTTTGTGAAAATAAAAAGATAATGTTGATGTATTGATGTTAATTTGCTTGCAGACGTCAATTTGATAACGTGAAGCGGATTTTCAAGCACGTAGATGAGATGACTGGCTCAGTGATGGCCAATATCCAGTCTGCCTTCCTGCTGCCACCGCCGCTGGCCAAGTGAGTCAGTAGTAGTAGTAGTAGTAGTAGTAGTAGTAGTAGTAGTAGTATAGTATTAGTATGATTAGCAGTAATAGTAGTACCACCAATCCTAACCTAACCTAACCAAATATGCCCACACCCAACACACCAGTAGTAGTAGTAGTAGTAGTAGTAGCATTAGTATAAGTAAGCAGCTGATCAGATCAGCTGATCTTTGTTACGGTAAGATGCATGAGTGTAGGGTGGTGATTGTGTACATAATTTCACTTCTATTCAAGTATCCGGCATGTCGGCGGTCCCGTTGATGCTGGATAAGAGGGATTTTACTGTATTAGTAGTAGCATCAGTATTAATAACAGTAATGATAGTACCACCTAACCCAACCAAAACCCTGCACCCCACACAGGAAATATGCATCGATCGTCTTCATCATCAACAACCGCTTTGAGACAAGCAAACGCAAGCTGAACTACTTAACGTTTGAGGACTTCTCAGTGTGTGCGTCCCTCATGATGTCGTCCTGGACCACCGCGAGCCCCCTGGCCCCCGCGCTGGCCCCAGACACCAGGGATGATACTGATTTCGACAGGGACTTCCTCATTGAGCTCAGGGACTTCAAACTTCTGCTGGATCGGGAAAAGGAGCATCGGAAGTGAGTGGTTTGTGTTGTTGTGTGGGTGTTTTGTGTGTTTGTGTGTTTGTTAATGTAAAATCTTTGTGTTTTTCTTTTTTATTTAGGATGGTTTTCTTTTTCTGTTCGTGAGTTTGTTTTGTGTGTTTGTGTGTTTGTTCATGTGTGGTTTTGTTAAGATGTAAAGTCTGTTTTTCTTTTTTTGGGGGATGTTTTTCTGTGTTTGTGTGTGTGTGTGTGTGTGTGTGTGTGTGTGTGTGTGTTCGTTCACTGGGTTTAGCATATGTGGCATTGTCATAAGTAAAGTGTGTGTTTGTCTGTCAGTTTTTTGGGGGGCTTGGATGTGTGAAAGAGAGTGTTTTTGTGTCACTAACCTAGTGTAAGACAAGATAACAGACTAGATTCTTATGTTTCACCCATCATTTCACCAATCCTTCACTGTAACACTTTGAAAAGCTACCAACACTTACCTAAACCCTTCTTCTATCTCCCCACAACTCATCATCACCCTAAGCCACCTCAGAGGAGAAATACAGACTACATTCTTCTGTTTCACCCGTCACTACACCCTTAAATCCTCACAGTAACCTAACCCAACATTGCCAACACTGACCTAAACCTTTCTATCTCGCCACAATACATCGTCACCCTAAGCCAACTCATAGGAAAAATACAGACTTCATTCTTCTGTTTAATCCGTCACTACACCCTTAAATCCTCACAGTAACCTAACCCAACATTACCAACACTGACCTAAACCCTTCCTCTATCTCCCCACAATACAGCGTCACCCTAAGCCAACTCATAGGAAAACTACAGACTTCATTCTTCTGTTTAATCCGTCACTGCACCCTTAAATCCTCACAGTAACCTAACCGACACTGACCTAAACCCTTCCTCTCTCTCCCCACACTACAGCGTCACCCTAAGCCACCTCAGAGGGAAGATACCAGACCGCATGTGCTCAGAGGTGGAAAGCAACTTCAAGATTTACTCAAGGGGCATTATAAACATCGGCTGCTCCCTCAACAACTCTCGGGACCTGAGGGATTTCTTTGTGGATGCTGTGGAGAGGGTGGTGGAGCCCTGCAGACAGGCTAGGTGGAGGTCCCCTGAGCTGGAGATCTTCCTGAAGGTGTACGCTGAAGCTGGGTCTGCCCTGGATATTATGGCCAGGTAGGTCTTTGTGTTTGGGGGTGTTTGGAGGATCGATCAGCGACAAATTCCGCCTCCATGCATTTGTCAACACTGGAAACATTGGAGACTTTGTGTTGAGTGAGTGTTGCCTTTGTTGTTGTTGTTGTTGTTGTTGTTGTTGTAAGAGGGGCAATAGTCAAGGGTAATGAAAAGGGTGAAAAAAATGCCCACTGAATTGCTAGTCCCAAAAGAAAGGTTAGAATTGTAGTAGTAGTAGTAGTAGTAGTAGTAGTAGTAGTAGTAGCAGCATCAATATCTATAGCAGTAGTAACAATAACAGATTTAATACTTTCTTTTCCTTCCCATCTCCACCACCACCACCACCACCACTACCACTAACAACCCAATTTCCTCTCACAGCTGACGATTACAAGCAGAACCTCCGGACACTTCTTCAGGAGGTTCGTTTGTCATACGGCGCTGGGCTGGCAATGAGTCTGGGAGGATTTGCACGTGTGGAGCTCAACTACTGCGTGCCTCTGTTGGTGCAGCGCGGCGACCGACCCAGCCAGGGACTACAGTTTGGTGTGGCTGCCAGTTTCCTATGAGATCCTTCCTTCACCCTAGAGGTCCTGGGTTTCTTTACTTGGTCCTCATTATCCTTGTCTTTCTCTTGTTTACCTCCTGTCTTCCTTCTTTTGCTTGCCCTGTCTTCTTTCTTTCAATTCCTAGTCTCTGCCAGCTTCCTCTGAGGTCATTTCCTTCATTCTAGAGTCCCTGGAGTCCTTCATTTGGTCCTAGTCCTTTTCTTTTCTCTGTCTAGCTCCTGTCTTTCTCCTTTGCCCTTGTCTGCCAGCTTCCTCTGAGGTCCTTTCCTTCAATAGAGAGATCCTTGGTTCCTTCATTTGGTCCTTCTAGTCTAGTCCTTGTCTTGCCCTTGTCTACCTTTCATCTTTCTCCCTTGCCTTTCTTCATTCATTCCTTTCATTCCATCTAATCTTGTCTTCCTTCCTTCATTCCTTTAACTCCCTGCCTTTCTCTCCCTCATTTTCCACACAGTCATTTTTCTCTTTCTGTATCTTTTCTTCTTTACTTCTTCAGTCTAGTCCTTCATTATCTCCTCTTTAAGTCTTCCTTTCTCCAGCTTGTCTATTGTCTACGTAGGAAGGGTAAAAAGAGTGGATATATTGAGTGGATGGAGTGAGGAATTGGTGAGGATGGAAAGGTCATATCTTGGGTGGATCTTAGTAAGGTGGAAGGCTGAGTGAGGGAGGAAAGGTTAGAAAAGAATGGAGGACAGGAGGATGAGGAAGGAAAGGTTAGGAAGGGAGAAGGAAAGAAGATTGGGAAGGGTGGAAGACTAAGTGAGCGAGGAAAGGTTAGGAAGGAATGAAGGACAATGTGAGGATGGGTGTTAGTAATGGTGTTGTGGGTGAGGAGGAAAAGGTTAGGCTGGCAGCTGCTTCCATTTACTTATGCAAGACTTGTACAGTGTAAAAATACAGTCATATATATTAATTTTGCTGTGCTTTGATTCATCCTGTGTGTGTGTGTGTGTGTGTGTGCTGGCTGGTAAAGATGGCAGAGGAGGACAAGAAGACAGTGTTCTCTTTTTGTCAGGGCCTGTGGCATTTCCAGATGATGGCTTTTGGTTTGTGTAGTGCCCCTAGGTGCTTTGAGTGCCCAATGGAGAAGTCCAGTCCTTCCAGCACTCTTTTCTCCGCCTCCTCAACAAAGGGTGGGCCATGATCTTCCAATCAGCCATCCCACTCTCTCTGCGGCAGCAGCTGAGTTGGTAATGAGGTCGTGGATGCTGCGGCGTGCGGCATCAGCTGAGGTGGTAACAGCATTGCCAGATTGTTTTGGCCATATTATCGTACTACACAGGTTGAAATTATTGTACTTCTGGCAAAATTATCGTACATATGTAATTATTCCAAATATTATGTAAAACTGCCAGTTTCCAAATACAGCAGAATTTAGGTTATATATATATATATATATATATATATATATATATATATATATATATATATATATATATAGAGAGAGAGAGAGAGAGAGAGAGAGAGAGAGAGAGAGAGAGAGAGAGAGAGAGAGAGAGAGAGAGAGAGAGAGAGAGAGAGAGAGAGAGGTGTGTGTGTGTGTGTAATGAAAAAAACAACAATGCCCTTAACAAACAAAACACTTTCCTAAATACATATCATTAATAATTGGAGAAAAACTACAGGACACTTCGTTAAGTTGTTTATTTACTATGTAGGAGATTACTGGTCTTGTTCTTCTATATAATTATACATCCGGCACGTCGTCAGCAGCCCCGGCACTCTCTTCATTGGAGGAATATAGCACCCTTGATGTCATGTTTTTTATCATTGACTTTGATTGATGGCTTGAAGGTCGTACAGTCACTGCTGGATGTGACTTCGCTAGGATGATGTCTCTTACGGTTCCTGTTTTTAGCTTATTTCTGTCTTTTTTTTCACACAGTTTACACTAGAGAAGCAGCGCTATATATATATATATATATATATATATATATATATATATATATATATATATATATATATATATATATATATATATATATATATATATATATATATATATATATATATATATATATTCTCTCTCTCTCACTCTCTCTCTCTCTCTCTCTCTCTCTCTCTCTCTCTCTCTCTCTCTCTCTCTCTCTCTCTCTCTCTCTCTCTCTCTCTCTCTCTCTCTCTCTCTCTCTCTATATATATATATATATATATATATATATATATATATATATATATATATATATAAACCTAAATTCTGCTGTATTTGGAAAGTGGCAGTTTTGCATAATATTTGGAATAATCACATATATACGATAATTTTACCAGAAGTACAATAATTTCAACCTGTGTAGTATGGCCAAAACAATCTGGCAACGCTGCGCTCAGCTGCTGCCTGACAAGATAGTCAGTGTGTCGCATCTATGGGTGGCGTTAGCACACGTTTGTTTCAACTCCTAGCCTGACAGAATTTGTGTTTTTCTTTTTTTTTTGTGTGTGTGTGTAACCACGCCTACACAGTGGCTGCCAAGGCTTACCCATGAGTTAAACCTTCTTTAGTTGGTAATGAGGAAGGCACGGGCTCTAGCAGTGGACACCCGAAGGCAGCAGTGGATGAAAACAAGCAAAATAAAGAAAAGTTTGGCTGTGAGAAGGTGCTAGACAGCCAGCCATAGTGACAAGGAGGCACCACCACCATCACCACCACAGGGAAGGTAAGGTCAGGAAGTGTTAGAATAAATTTAGGTAACTTAACGTAACTTTTTAATGAATAACTGAACAATCCACGGTTTTAACTCATTTTAACGCATCTCACCTAACCTCCAGCACAATATATCCCTGTGTCAGCCTCGTCTCGTTGCTAAAAACCGTAAAATTTAACTTAATGAAAATGTAAACAATCTGGGTCATCTCTATTTATCAGCCATTATTTATCTTATCTGTGAGTGTTTTAAACCAATACTGTCGCAAAGCGGAGCCACATGTCCTAGCTTTAATATCCGCTCGTTAGATATACCTGCCATTACTTAGTTTAAGTTTGGCAAGGGTTTAAATGAGTGAGAAGGGTTGGTCGTCCCCTCCACTGGCCCCCTCCGCCGCCATCTTGGATAAGGCTCCCCCGCCCCCTCCGGTTCCAGTATTATTTTTCTTATTTCTTAAGTATTTTATTTCGGCTTGTAGCTAAGATTTTATGGTTTGTAAAAATATTTCGTTGTTTTTTAAGTTATTTGAGCGCGTGTGTTGCTTGAAAAGTGGTGATTTTGGCGTTGTTTTTGTGTAAATAAGAGGGCCGTTTTCGGCGTATATTTTTACGGTCCCCAAACTCGATTTTTTATTTCAGCCTGTACTAGGTTCTTATTGCTTTTAAAAAATAGTTGGTGTTTTTTTAAGTGTGTTGCCGTCCCGCTCAGTGAAATGCGTGCACCGTACACTTGTTTTTATTCGTGTTCAACTTCCAATAATATTGAATTTTTTTTCGGTAATTTTTTTTATTTGTGCTTGTAGCTCACTTTAAATGGTTTTAGAAAATAGTTTAGATTTTTTAAAGTGTTTTTCGTTATGTTTAAGCCAGAATGGGTGAACATCTGAACGATTTTAAATGGGGTGAATGTTCTAACAGTTTCCAGATACTTCTTTTTAAATATCTTTAATACTACTGCGTTTTGAAATGTGTTGTTATTTGTGGCATTAGTTAATAAATGTGGCAAGTCTGAATTTATAAAGCATTCCTGTCTAGCTGCGTTTTTTAGAGGGGTCATTTTCAAAATGAAATACGTACGTACGTAAATAACGTTCGCTGTGACGTCATCAACCCCCCGTGACGTCACAAGCCCCCTCCCCAGCCGTGACGCTATCAGAGTGGTACCTTCCCTAACTCCCTTCCAGTCCCTCCCAGTAAATATTCAGTGTTTTTTTCAAGGTGTGTGTGTGTGTGTATGTGTGTGTGTGTGTGTGTGTGTGTGTGTGTGTGTGTGTGTGTGTGTGTTGCCTTATTTTTCGTTGTACAGATGGTGTTGCAGTGTGTGTGTGTGTGTGTGTGTGTTGCCTTGTCTTACGTTGTACAGATGCTTATGCAGTGTGTGTGTGTGTGTGTGTGTGTGTGTGTGTGTGTTGCCTTACTTTCCGTTGTACAGATGGTGATGCAGTGTGTGTGTGTGTGTCTGTGTGTGTGTGTGTGTGTGTGTGTGTGTGTGTGTGTGTGTGTTGCCTTATTTTTCGTTGTACAGATGGTGGTGCAGTGTGTGTTGCTTTGTCTTTCGTTGTACAGATTGTTATGCAGTGTGTGTGTGTGTGTGTGTGTGTGTGTGTGTGTGTGTGTGTGTGTGTGTGTGTGTGTGTGTGTGTGTGTGTTGCCTTATCTTTCGTTGTACAGATGGTGATGCAGTGTGTGTGTGTGTGTGTGTGTGTGTGTGTGTGTGTGTGTGTGTGTGTGTTGCCTTATCTTTCGTTGTACAGATGGTGATGCAGTGTGTGTGTGTGTGTGTGTGTGTTGCCTTGTCTTTCGTTGTACATATGCTTATGCAGTGTGTGTGTGTGTGTGTGTGTGTTGCCTTGTCTTTCGTTGTACATATGCTTATGCAGTGTGTGTGTGTGTGTGTGTGTGTGTGTGTGTGTGTGTGTGTGTGTGTGTGTGTGTGTGTGTGTGTGTTGCCTTGTCTTTCGTTGTACATATGCTTATGCAGTGTGTGTGTGTGTGTGTGTGTGTGTGTGTGTGTGTGTGTGTGTGTGTGTGTTGCCTTGTCTTTCGTTGTACATATGCTTATGCAGTGTGTGTGTGTGTGTGTGTGTGTGTGTGTGTGTGTGTGTGAGTGAGTGTGTGTGTGTGTGTGTTGCCTTGTCTTTCGTTGTATATATGCTTATGCAGTATGTGTGTGTGTGTGTGTGTGTGTGTGTGTGTGTGTTGAAAATGTACGCGTGCGCGCGCGTACATTTTCAGTTTGTTAACTGCCTAAATAATAAAGCGTTTATTATTATTATTATTATTATTATTATTATTATTATTATTATTATTATTATTATTATTATTATCATTATTGTTATTATTATTATTATTATTATTATTATTATTATTACACACACACACACACCTGTAGTTCAAGAGATTAGGTTAAGTTTGCTTAAACACACACACACACACACACACACACACACACACACACATTATCTAGAGAGAGAGAGAAAAAATACGAATAAGAAAAAAATGCTTACACTTACATTACGCACAAACAAACAAACACACACACACGCAATACATCTGGCACTTTCAGGTTTTTATTTTGTTATTCAAATTTATATAAGAAATTTTGCATTACCCGATATTGATAACATTAATTTTCACTCAAATTATTTTATATTTCATAAAAATATCGTACGAATTCCCAAATTATCGTATTATCGTATGAGTCTCATTATACATCGTACACGGGCAAAAATTATTGTACTTGTACAATAATTATCGTACGTTTTGCAACGCTGGTCACCGTGGTAATGAGGTCGTGGATGCTGCGGCGAAGATGGCCCTATCACATGTCAACATCACCCCCCCCCCCACCCACTCCCACTCCACTCTGTCAGACGAATCATAACCAATTTGTACCATTCATCGTAGAACTGTTCACTCAGCGACGCCCTCCACTCCACACCCATGAGACTATCTGAGAGACTCCTCCCAGCAGGCATAGCTAAGGAGACAGTCCCGGACGCCAGATGTTGCCCTCACTTGCCTTCGTCTGGGCCTCTCAACACTCTCTGTTTACCTGCAGTTCTGCATCGCTTGGGCTTGTCACCACACCCGCACTGCCCCTGGTGCCCCACGGTGGAGGAAACTATTGAACACTCGCCCCTACTCAGCCCTCGCTTCTATTCCCACTGCGTTGTGCTCCGCGACCAACCAAGCCCTCGGGACCAACATCCTTGACCTGCCCAACCTACTGGCGGCAGTGGGCAGCCCTCTACGCCAAAAACAAGAACAATAAGAGAGAAGGGAAAGGCATCTCAGTTGTCGCCGATCAGCAGGAGCAGTGAGGAGGTCAACATGATTCCAGAAGTGGATATTTTTGTTGGAAATTACACGATTATTGATCAGGAAGTGTTTGAGTTATGGGTGCAGGGTTACTCTGGTGAGTGTGTGTGTGTGTGTGTGTGTGTGTGTGTGTGTGTGTGTGTGTGTGTGTGTGTGTGTGTGTGTGTGTGTACACCTATTTTATTAAATTACCCTTCCCCTCTCTGTCAGTTTGTGTGTAAAATACCTAATCAATTTATATTCTGACTGAGCACCAATGAACCCCACAGAAATACAAAAAAAACCTGACATTGCACACATGACACCTCACACCCCATGCCGCAGTGGTGGAGTGTGTGTCGGTGTTGCAGCAGCGCGGGGAGCTGGAGGCTTGGGGGGCGGCGCAGGACCTCCTTGCTTCGGACACTGGGGACCACTATCGCACCTTTGGCATGCTGGAGAAGCTGCTGCTCACGCCCCCTAAGCTGGCCGAGGAGTGGACCTTTCAGCTGGAGCCCGCCGTACAGCGCATGGTCATCGAGAAGTGAGTCACGTTTGGTTAGGTTAGGCCAGGCTTTTTTTTTCTTTTTTATATCAAAATGGTTAGGTTAAAATAAATTAGGGTGTTTATTTTTTAGTTTTTTGCTTTGATTGTTCAGCTTTCTTTTCATGACTCTTGCATACACACACACACACACACATAGTCATAGTAATAATAGCTGAAAAAATGGAAATAGGCTTGTTTTATACAGGGACTGCCTTGTGTAGGCCTGATGACGTCTTAAACCAACCCTCATTTCCTTATAATATTCTAATCCTCTTACACTCACAACACAATCCCATCCAGTCACTATCCACTCATTGCCTTGTCCTCCTCCCTGACAGGTATTACGAGCTGGACGACATTGTTATCCGAGAAATCATTGGAAAGAAGTTATCGGGCCGAACCAGGAAGGATCTTGACGACGTGGCTGAGAAGACAGGTGTGCTTCTGAGATCCTGCAGGTATGTATGCCCCACTTTCCCTTTACTGCATCTAATGGTTAGCAGAATGAAGGACTAAAGATATGTTTGGTTCTTTTGTATAATATTGCTGCTGAGGAGGTCTTCTGGTAGTGGCTTGTATTCAAAAACACTTTGCTCTTTTGCCACTATTTCCCAAGGTCACAGAGATGATTAGCCAGGTTCCCAAGACTTTTTCTTCTTTCGGGAATGTAGAAATCATGTTAATCTGTCATTAGAACCACAGAAAACACACTTAAAAACCTGTGTAACTTTAACTAGAAAGACTTTGCTCTCTCACCATGACATTTCAAAGGCCACAGAGATCACTAGCTTGTGTTTCTCCTCTCAGTAATGTAGAAATCTTGTTAATCTATAATTAGAACTCTAAAACTACACTTAAAAACCTCTGTAACTTCAACTAAAACCTTTTGAAAGCAGTGGAAGTTTGGTGAAGAAGTATTTCAGAGTATGGTGCATTATCTTAACAGTCCCGGTAGAAGGGAAAGGAAAAGCTTGGTTCTTCTCTGCTTCTTTATTCACAAAATCTTCAGAATGCAGGTATCTTTTGTGAAAATAAAAAGATAATGTTGATGTATTGATGTTAATTTGCTTGCAGACGTCAATTTGATAACGTGAAGCGGATTTTCAAGCACGTGGATGAGATGACTGGCTCAGTGATGGCCAATATCCAGTCTGCTTTCCTGCTGCCACCGCCGCTGGCCAAGTGAGTCAGTAGTAGTAGTAGTAGTAGTAGTAGTATAGTATTAGTATGATTAGCAGTAATAGTAGTACCACCAATCCTAACCTAACCTAACCAAATATGCCCACACCCAACACACCAGTAGTAGTAGTAGTGGTAGTAGTAGCATTAGTATAAGTAAGCAGCTGATCAGATCAGCTGATCTTTGTTATGGTAAGATGCGTGAGTGTAGGGTGGTGATTGTGGACATAATTTCACTTCTATTCAAGTATCCGGCATGTCGGCGGTCCCGTTGATGCTGGATAAGAGGGATTTTACTGTATTAGTAGTAGCATCAGTATTAATAACAGTAATGATAGTACCACCTAACCCAACCAAAACCCTGCACCCCACACAGGAAATATGCATCGATCGTCTTCATCATCAACAACCGCTTTGAGACAAGCAAACGCAAGCTGAACTACTTAACGTTTGAGGACTTCTCAGTGTGTGCGTCCCTCATGATGTCGTCCTGGACCACCGCGAGCCCCCTGGCCCCCGCGCTGGCCCCAGACACCAGGGATGATACTGATTTCGACAGGGACTTCCTCATTGAGCTCAGGGACTTCAAACTTCTGCTGGATCGGGAAAAGGAGCATCGGAAGTGAGTGGTTTGTGTTGTTGTGTCGGTGTTTTGTGCGTTTGTGTGTTTGTGTGTTTGTTAATGTAAAGTCTTTGTGTTTTTCTTTTTTATTTAGGATGGTTTTCTTTTTCTGTTCATGAGTTTGTTTTGTGTGTTTGTGTGTTTGTTCATGTGTGGTTTTGTTAAGATGTAAAGTCTGTTTTTCTTTTTTTGGGGATGTTTTTCTGTTTGTGTGTGTGTGTGTGTGTGTGTGTGTTCATTCACTGGGTTTAGCATATGTGGCGTTGTCATAAGTAAAGTGTGTGTTTGTCTGTCAGTTTTTTGGGGGGCTTGGATGTGTGAAAGAGAGTGTTTTTGTGTCACTAACCTACTGTAAGACAAGATAACAGACTAGATTCTTATGTTTCACCCATCATTTCACCAATCCTTCACTGTAACACTTTGAAAAGCTACCAACACTTACCTAAACCCTTCTTCTATCTCCCCACAACTCATCATCACCCTAAGCCACCTCAGAGGAAAAATACAGACTACATTCTTCTGTTTCACTCGTCACTACACCCTTAAATCCTCACAGTAACCTAACCCAACATTACCGACACTGACCTAAACCCTTCCTCTATCTCCCCACACTACAGCGTCACCCTAAGCCAACTCAGAGGAGAAATACAGACTACATTCTTCTGTTTCACTCGTCACTACACCCTTAAATCATCACAGTAACTTAACCAACACTGACCTAAACCCTTCCTCTATCTCCCCACACTACAGCATCACCCTAAGCCAACTCATAGGAGAAATACAGACTACATTCTTCTGTTTCACTCGTCACTACACCCTTAAATCTTCACAGTAACCTAACCGACACTGACCTAAACCCTTCCTCTCTCTCCCCACACTACAGCGTCACCCTAAGCCACCTCAGAGGGAAGATACCAGACCGCATGTGCTCAGAGGTGGAAAGCAACTTCAAGATTTACTCAAGGGGCATTATAAACATCGGCTGCTCCCTCAACAACTCTCGGGACCTGAGGGATTTCTTTGTGGATGCTGTGGAGAGGGTGGTGGAGCCCTGCAGACAGGCTAGGTGGAGGTCCCCTGAGCTGGAGATCTTCCTGAAGGTGTACGCTGAAGCTGGGTCTGCCCTGGATATTATGGCCAGGTAGGTCTTTGTGTTTGGGGGTGTTTGGAGGATCGATCAGCAACAAATTCCGCCTCCATGCATTTGTCAACACTGGAAACATTGGAGACTTTGTGTTGAGTGAGTGTTGCCTTTGTTGTTGTTGTTGTTGTTGTTGTTGTTGTTGTTGTAAGAGGGGCAATAGTCAAGGGTAATGAAAAGGGTGAAAAAAATGCCCACTGAATTGCTAGTCCCAAAAGAAAGGTTAGAATTGTAGTAGTAGTAGTAGTAGTAGCATCAATATCTATAGCAGTAGTAACAATAACAGATTTAATACTTTCTTTTCCTTCCCATCTCCACCACCACCACCACCACTTCCACTAACAACAACCCAATTTCCTCTCACAGCTGACGATTACAAGCAGAACCTCCGGACACTTCTTCAGGAGGTTCGTTTGTCATACGGCGCTGGGCTGGCAATGAGTCTGGGAGGATTTGCACGTGTGGAGCTCAACTACTGCGTGCCTCTGTTGGTGCAGCGCGGCGACCGACCCAGCCAGGGACTACAGTTTGGTGTGGCTGCCAGTTTCCTATGAGATCCTTCCTTCACCCTAGAGGTCCTGGGTTTCTTTACTTGGTCCTCATTATCCTTGTCTTTCTCTTGTTTACCTCCTGTCTTCCTTCTTTTGCTTGCCCTGTCTTCTTTCTTTCAATTCCTAGTCTCTGCCAGCTTCCTCTGAGGTCATTTCCTTCATTCTAGAGTCCCTGGAGTCCTTCATTTGGTCCTAGTCCTTTTCTTTTCTCTGTCTAGCTCCTGTCTTTCTCCTTTGCCCTTGTCTGCCAGCTTCCTCTGAGGTCCTTTCCTTCAATAGAGAGATCCTTGGTTCCTTCATTTGGTCCTTCTAGTCTAGTCCTTGTCTTGCCCTTGTCTACCTTTCATCTTTCTCCCTTGCCTTTCTTCATTCATTCCTTTCATTCCATCTAATCTTGTCTTCTTTCCTTCATTCCTTTAACTCCCTGCCTTTCTCTCCCTCATTTTCCACACAATCATTTTTCTCTTTCTGTATCTTTTCTTCTTTACTTCTTCAGTCTAGTCCTTCATTATCTCCTCTTTAAGTCTTCCTTTCTCCAGCTTGTCTATTGTCTACGTAGGAAGGATAAAAAGAGTGGATATATTGAGTGGATGGAGTGAGGAATTGGTGAGGATGGAAAGGTCATATCTTGGGTGGATCTTAGTAAGGTGGAAGGCTGAGTGAGGGAGGAAAGGTTAGAAAAGAATGGAGGACAGGAGGATGAGGAAGGAAAGGTTAGGAAGGGAGAAGGAAAGAAGATTGGGAAGGGTGGAAGACTAAGTGAGCGAGGAAAGGTTAGGAAGGAATGAAGGACAACGTGAGGATGGGTGTTAGTAATGGTGTTGTGGGTGAGGAGGAAAAGGTTAGGCTGGCAGCTGCTTCCATTTACTTATGCAAGACTTGTACAGTGTAAAAATACAGTCATATATATTAATTTTGCTGTGCTTTGATTCATCCTGTGTGTGTGTGTGTGTGTGTGTGTGTGTGTGCTGGCTGGTAAAGATGGCAGAGGAGGACAAGAAGACAGTGTTCTCTTTTTGTCAGGGCCTGTGGCATTTCCAGATGATGGCTTTTGGTCTGTGTAGTGCCCCTAGGTGCTTTGAGTGCCCAATGGAGAAGTCCAGTCCTTCCAGCACTCTTTTCTCCGCCTCCTCAACAAAGGGTGGGCCATGATCTTCCAATCAGCCATCCCACTCTCTCTGCGGCATCAGCTGAGTTGGTAATGAGGTCGTGGATGCTGCGGCGTGCGGCATCAGCTGAGGTGGTAACAGCATTGCCAGATTGTTTTGGCCATATTATCGTACTACACAGGTTGAAATTATTGTACTTCTGGCAAAATTATCGTACATATGTAATTATTCCAAATATTATGTAAAACTGCCAGTTTCCAAATATATATATATATATATATATATATATATATATATATATATATATATATATATATATATAGAGAGAGAGAGAGAGAGAGAGAGAGAGAGAGAGAGAGAGAGAGAGAGAGAGAGAGAGAGAGAGGTGTGTGTGTGTGTGTGTAATGAAAAAAACAACAATGCCCTTAACAAACAAAACACTTTCCTAAATACATATCATTAATAATTGGAGAAAAACTACAGGACACTTCGTTAAGTTGTTTATTTACTATGTAGGAGATTACTGGTCTTGTTCTTCTATATAATTATACATCCGGCACGTCGTCAGCAGCCCCGGCACTCTCTTCATTGGAGGAATATAGCACCCTTGATGTCATGTTTTTTATCATTGACTTTGATTGATGGCTTGAAGGTCGTACAGTCACTGCTGGATGTGACTTCGCTAGGATGATGTCTCTTACGGTTCCTGTTTTTAGCTTATTTCTGTCTTTTTTTCACACAGTTTACACTAGAGAAGCAGCGCTATATATATATATATATATATATATATATATATATATATATATATATATATATATATATATATATATATATATATATATATATATATATATATATATATATATATATATATATATATATATTCTCTCTCTCTCTCTCTCTCTCTCTCTCTCTCTCTCTCTCTCTCTCTCTCTCTCTCTCTCTCTCTCTCTCTCTCTCTCTCTCTCTCTATATATATATATATATATATATATATATATATATATATATATATATATATATATATATATATAAACCTAAATTCTGCTGTATTTGGAAAGTGGCAGTTTTGCATAATATTTGGAATAATCACATATATACGATAATTTTACCAGAAGTACAATAATTTCAACCTGTGTAGTATGGCCAAAACAATCTGGCAACGCTGCGCTCAGCTGCTGCCTGACAAGATAGTCAGTGTGTCGCATCTATGGGTGGCGTTAGCACACGTCTGTTTCAACTCCTAGCCTGACAGAATTTGTGTTTTTCTTTTTTTTGTGTGTGTGTGTGTAACCACGCCTACACAGTGGCTGCCAAGGCTTACCCATGAGTTAAACCTTCTTTAGTTGGTAATGAGGAAGGCACGGGCTCTAGCAGTGGACACCCGAAGGCAGCAGTGGATGAAAACAAGCAAAATAAAGAAAAGTTTGGCTGTGAGAAGGTGCTAGACAGCCAGCCATAGTGACAAGGAGGCACCACCACCATCACCACCACAGGGAAGGTAAGGTCAGGAAGTGTTAGAATAAATTTAGGTAACTTAACGTAACTTTTTAATGAATAACTGAACAATCCACGGTTTTAACTCATTTTAACGCATCTCACCTAACCTCCAGCATAATATATCCCTGTGTCAGCCTCGTCTCGTTGCTAAAAACCGTAAAATTTAACTTAATGAAAATGTAAACAATCTGGGTCATCTCTATTTATCAGTCATTATCTATCTTATCTGTGAGTGTTTTAAACCAATACTGTCGCAAAGCGGAGCCACATGACCTAGCTTTAATATCCGCTCGTTAGATATACCTGCCATTACTTAGTTTAAGTTTGGCAAGGGTTTAAATGAGTGAGAAGGGTTGGTCGTCCCCTCCACTGGCCCCCTCCGCCGCCATCTTGGATAAGGCTCCCCCGCCCCCTCCGGTTCCAGTATTAATTTTCTTATTTCTTAAGTATTTTATTTCGGCTTGTAGCTAAGATTTTATGGTTTGTAAAAATATTTCGTTGTTTTTTAAGTTATTTGAGCGCGTGTGTTGCTTGAAAAGTGGTGATTTTGGCGTTGTTTTTGTGTAAATAAGAGGGCCGTTTTCGGCGTATATTTTTACGGTCCCCAAACTAGATTTTTTATTTCAGCCTGTACTAGGTTCTTATTGGTTTTAAAAAATAGTTGATGTTTTTTTAAGTGTGTTGCCGTCCCGCTCAGTGAAATGCGTGCACCGTACACTCGTTTTTATTCGTGTTGATCTTCCAATAATATTGAATTTTTTTTCGGTAATTTTTTTTATTTGTGCTTGTAGCTCACTTTAAATGGTTTTAGAAAATAGTTTAGATTTTTTAAAGTGTTTTTCGTTATGTTTAAGCCAGAATGGGTGAACATCTGAACGATTTTAAATGGGGTGAATGTTCTAACAGTTTCCAGATACTTCTTTTTAAATATCTTTAATACTACTGCGTTTTGAAATGTGTTGTTATTTGTGGCATTAGTTAATAAATGTGGCAAGTCTGAATTTATAAAGCATTCCTGTCTAGCTGCGTTTTTTAGAGGGGTCATTTTCAAAATGAAATACGTACGTACGTAAATAACGTTCGCTGTGACGTCATCAACCCCCTGTGACGTCACAAGCCCCCTCCCCAGCCGTGACGCTATCAGAGTGGTACCTTCCCTAACTCCCTTCCAGTCCCTCCCAGTAAATATTCAGTGTTTTTTTCAAGGTGTGTGTGTGTGTGTGTGTGTATGTGTGTGTGTGTGTGTGTGTGTGTGTGTGTGTGTGTGTGTGTGTGTGTGTGTGTGTTGCCTTATTTTTCGTTGTACAGATGGTGTTGCAGTGTGTGTGTGTGTGTGTGTGTGTTGCCTTGTCTTACGTTGTACAGATGCTTATGCAGTGTGTGTGTGTGTGTGTGTGTGTGTGTGTGTGTGTGTGTTGCCTTACTTTTCATTGTACAGATGGTGATGCAGTGTGTGTGTGTGTGTGTGTGTGTGTGTGTGTGTGCGTGTGTGTGTGTGTGTTGCCTTATTTTTCGTTGTACAGATGGTGGTGCAGTGTGTGTTGCTTTGTCTTTCGTTGTACAGATTGTTATGCAGTGTGTGTGTGTGTGTGTGTGTGTGTGTGTGTGTGTGTGTGTGTGTGTGTGTGTGTGTGTTGCCTTATCTTTCGTTGTACAGATGGTGATGCAGTGTGTGTGTGTGCGTGTGTGTGTGTGTGTGTGTGTGTGTGTGTGTGTGTTGCCTTATCTTTCGTTGTACAGATGGTGATGCAGTGTGTGTGTGTGTGTGTGTGTGTGTGTGTTGCCTTGTCTTTCGTTGTACATATGCTTATGCAGTGTGTGTGTGTGTGTGTGTTGCCTTGTCTTTCGTTGTACATATGCTTATGCAGTGTGTGTGTGTGTGTGTGTGTGTGTGTGTGTGTGTGTGTGTGTTGCCTTGTCTTTCGTTGTACATATGCTTATGCAGTGTGTGTGTGTGTGTGTGTGTGTGTGTGTGTGTGTGTGTGTGTGTGTGTTGCCTTGTCTTTCGTTGTACATATGCTTATGCAGTGTGTGTGTGTGTGTGTGTGTGTGTGTGTGTGTGTGTGTGTGAGTGAGTGTGTGTGTGTTGCCTTGTCTTTCGTTGTATATATGCTTATGCAGTATGTGTGTGTGTGTGTGTGTGTGTGTGTGTGTGTGTGTGTGTGTGTTGAAAATGTACGCGTGCGCGCGCGTACATTTTCAGTTTGTTAACTGCCTAAATAATAAAGCGTTTATTATTATTATTATTATTATTATTATTATTATTATTATTATTATTATTATTATTATCATTATTGTTATTATTATTATTATTATTATTATTATTATTATTATTATTACACACACACACACACCTGTAGTTCAAGAGATTAGGTTAAGTTTGCTTAAACACACACACACACGCACACACACACACACACACAAACACACATTATCTAGAGAGAGAGAGAAAAAATACGAATAAGAAAAAAATGCTTACACTTACATTACGCACAAACAAACAAACACACACACACGCAATACATCTGGCACTTTCAGGTTTTTATTTTGTTATTCAAATTTATATAAGAAATTTTGCATTACCCGATATTGATAACATTAATTTTCACTCAAATTATTTTATATTTCATAAAAATATCGTACGAATTCCCAAATTATCGTATTATCGTATGAGTCTCATTATACATCGTACACGGGCAAAAATTATTGTACTTGTACAATAATTATCGTACGTTTTGCAACGCTGGTCACCGTGGTAATGAGGTCGTGGATGCTGCGGCGAAGATGGCCCTACCACATGTCAACATCACCCCCCCCCCACCCACTCCCACTCCACTCTGTCAGACGAATCATAACCAATTTGTACCATTCATCGTAGAACTGTTCACTCAGCGACGCCCTCCACTCCACACCCATGAGACTATCTGAGAGACTCCTCCCAGCAGCCATAGCTAAGGAGACAGTCCCGGACGCCAGATGTTGCCCTCACTTGCCTTCGTCTGGGCCTCTCAACACTCTCTGTTTACCTGCAGTTCTGCATCGCTTGGGCTTGTCACCACACCCGCACTGCCCCTGGTGCCCCACGGTGGAGGAAACTATTGAACACTGCCCTGTACTCAGCCCTCGCTTCTATTCCCACTGCGTTGTGCTCCGCGACCAACCAAGCCCTCGGGACCAACATCCTTGACCTGCCCAACCTACTGGCGGCAGTGGGCAGCCCTCTACGCCAAAAACAAGAACAATAAGAGAGAAGGGAAAGGCATCTCAGTTGTCGCCGATCAGCAGGAGCAGTGAGGAGGTCAACATGATTCCAGAAGTGGATATTTTTGTTGGAAATTACACGATTATTGATCAGGAAGTGTTTGAGTTATGGGTGCAGGGTTACTCTGGTGAGTGTGTGTGTGTGTGTGTGTGTGTGTGTGTGTGTGTGTGTGTGTGTGTGTGTGTGTACACCTATTTTATTAAATTACCCTTCCCCTCTCTGTCAGTTTGTGTGTAAAATACCTAATCAATTTATATTCTGACTGAGCACCAATGAACCCCACAGAAATACAAAAAAAACCTGACATTGCACACATGACACCTGACACCCCATGCCGCAGTGGTGGAGTGTGTGTCGGTGTTGCAGCAGCGCGGGGAGCTGGAGGCTTGGGGGGCGGCGCAGGACCTCCTTGCTTCGGACACTGGGGACCACTATCGCACCTTTGGCATGCTGGAGAAGCTGCTGCTCACGCCCCCTAAGCTGGCCGAGGAGTGGACCTTTCAGCTGGAGCCCGCCGTACAGCGCATGGTCATCGAGAAGTGAGTCACGTTTGGTTAGGTTAGGCCAGGCTTATTTTTTTTTTTTTATCAAAATGGTTAGGTTAAAATAAATTAGGGTGTTTATTTTTTAGTTTTTTGCTTTGATTGTTCAGCTTTCTTTTCATGACTCTTGCATACACACACACACACACACATAGTCATAGTAATAATAGCTGAAAAAATGGAAATAGGCTTGTTTTATACAGGGACTGCCTTGTGTAGGCCTGATGACGTCTTAAACCAACCCTCATTTCCTTATAATATTCTAATCCTCTTACACTCACAACACAATCCCATCCAGTCACTATCCACTCATTGCCTTGTCCTCCTCCCTGACAGGTATTACGAGCTGGACGACATCGTTATCCGAGAAATCATTGGAAAGAAGTTATCGGGCCGAACCAGGAAGGATCTTGACGACGTGGCTGAGAAGACAGGTGTGCTTCTGAGATCCTGCAGGTATGTATGCCCCTCTCTCCCTTTACTGCATCTAATGGTTAGCAGAATGAAGGACTAAAGATATGTTTGGTTCTTTTGTATAATATTGCTGCTGAGGAGGTCTTCTGGTAGTGGCTTGTATTCAAAAACACTTTGCTCTTTTACCACTATCTTCCAAGGTCACAGAGATGATTAGCCAGGTTCCCAAGACTTTTTCTTCTTTCGGGAATGTAAAAATCATGTTAATCTGTCATTAGAACCACAGAAAACACACTTAAAAACCTGTGTAACTTTAACTAGAAACACTTTGCTCTCTCACCATGACATTTCAAAGGCCACAGAGATCACTAGCTTGTGTTTCTCCTCTCAGTAATGTAGAAATCTTGTTAATCTATAATTAGAACTCTAAAACTACGCTTAAAAACCTCCGTAACTTCAACTAAAACCTTTTGAAAGCAGTAGAAGTTTGGCGAAGAAGTATTTCAGAGTATGGTGCATTATCTTAACAGTCCCGGTAGAAGGGAAAGGAAAAGCTTGGTTCTTCTCTGGTTCTTTATTCACAAAATCTTCCGAATGCAGGTATTTTTAGTGAAAATAAAAAGATAATGTTGATGTATTGATGTTAATTTGCTTGCAGACGTCAATTTGATAACGTGAAGCGGATTTTCAAGCACGTGGATGAGATGACTGGCTCAGTGATGGCCAATATCCAGTCTGCCTTCCTGCTGCCACCGCCGCTGGCCAAGTGAGTCAGTAGTAGTAGTAGTAGTAGTAGTAGTAGTAGTAGTAGTAGTAGTAGTAGTAGTATAGTATTAGTATGATTAGCAGTAATAGTAGTACCACCAATCCTAACCTAACCTAACCAAATATGCCCACACCCAACACACCAGTAGTAGTAGTAGTGGTAGTAGTAGCATTAGTATAAGTAAGCAGCTGATCAGATCAGCTGATCTTTGTTATGGTAAGATGCGTGAGTGTAGGGTGGTGATTGTGGACATAATTTCACTTCTATTCAAGTATCCGGCATGTCGGCGGTCCCGTTGATGCTGGATAAGAGGGATTTTACTGTATTAGTAGTAGCATCAGTATTAATAACAGTAATGATAGTACCACCTAACCCAACCAAAACCCTGCACCCCACACAGGAAATATGCATCGATCGTCTTCATCATCAACAACCGCTTTGAGACAAGCAAACGCAAGCTGAACTACTTAACGTTTGAGGACTTCTCAGTGTGTGCGTCCCTCATGATGTCGTCCTGGACCACCGCGAGCCCCCTGGCCCCCGCGCTGGCCCCAGACACCAGGGATGATACTGATTTCGACAGGGACTTCCTCATTGAGCTCAGGGACTTCAAACTTCTGCTGGATCGGGAAAAGGAGCATCGGAAGTGAGTGGTTTGTGTTGTTGTGTGGGTGTTTTGTGTGTTTGTGTGTTTGTTAATGTAAAGTCTTTGTGTTTTTCTTTTTTATTTAGGATGGTTTTCTTTTTCTGTTCGTGAGTTTGTTTTGTGTGTTTGTGTGTTTGTTCATGTGTGGTTTTGTTAAGATGTAAAGTCTGTTTTTCTTTTTTGGGGGGATGTTTTTCTGTTTGTGTGTGTGTGTGTGTGTGTGTGTGTTCGTTCACTGGGTGTAGCATATGTGGCGTTGTCATAAGTAAAGTGTGTGTTTGTCTGTCAGTTTTTTGGGGGGCTTGGATGTGTGAAAGAGAGTGTTTTTGTGTCACTAACCTACTGTAAGACAAGATAACAGACTAGATTCTTCTGTTTCACCCATCATTTCACCAATCCTTCACTGTAACACTTTGAAAAGCTACCAACACTTACCTAAACCCTTCTTCTATCTCCCCACAACTCATCATCACCCTAAGCCACCTCAGAGGAAAAATACAGACTTCATTCTTCTGTTTCACTCGTCACTACACCCTTAAATCTTCACAGTAACCTAACCCAACATTACCGACACTGACCTAAACCTTTCTATCTCGCCACAATACATCGTCACCCTAAGCCAACTCATAGGAGAAATACAGACTACATTCTTCTGTTTCACTCGTCACTACACCCTTAAATCCTCACAGTAACCTAACCCAACATTACCGACACTGACCTAAACCCTTCCTCTATCTCCCCACAATACAGCGTCACCCTAAGCCAACTCATAGGAAAAATACAGACTACATTCTTCTGTTTCACTCGTCACTACACCCTTAAATCCTCACAGTAACCTAACCGACACTGACCTAAACCCTTCCTCTCTCTCCCCACACTACAGCGTCACCCTAAGCCACCTCAGAGGGAAGATACCAGACCGCATGTGCTCAGAGGTGGAAAGCAACTTCAAGATTTACTCAAGGGGCATTATAAACATCGGCTGCTCCCTCAACAACTCTCGGGACCTGAGGGATTTCTTTGTGGATGCTGTGGAGAGGGTGGTGGAGCCCTGCAGACAGGCTAGGTGGAGGTCCCCTGAGCTGGAGATCTTCCTGAAGGTGTACGCTGAAGCTGGGTCTGCCCTGGATATTATGGCCAGGTAGGTCTTTGTGTTTGGGGGTGTTTGGAGGATCGATCAGCGAGAAATTCCGCCTCCATGCATTTGTCAACACTGGAAATATTGGAGACTTTGTGTTGAGTGAGTGTTGCCTTTGTTGTTGTTGTTGTTGTTGTTGTTGTTATAAGAGGGGCAATAGTCAAGGGTAATGAAAAGGGTGAAAAAAATGCCCACTGAATTGCTAGTCCCAAAAGAAAGGTTAGAATTGTAGTAGTAGTAGTAGTAGTAGTAGCATCAATATCTATAGCAGTAGTAACAATAACAGATTTAATACTTTCTTTTCCTTCCCATCTCCACCACCACCACCACCACTACCACTAACAACCCAATTTCCTCTCGCAGCTGACGATTACAAGCAGAACCTCCGGACACTTCTTCAGGAGGTTCGTTTGTCATACGGCGCTGGGCTGGCAATGAGTCTGGGAGGATTTGCACGTGTGGAGCTCAACTACTGCGTGCCTCTGTTGGTGCAGCGCGGCGACCGACCCAGCCAGGGACTACAGTTTGGTGTGGCTGCCAGTTTCCTATGAGATCCTTCCTTCACCCTAGAGGTCCTGGGTTTCTTTACTTGGTCCTCATTATCCTTGTCTTTCTCTTGTTTACCTCCTGTCTTCCTTCTTTTGCTTGCCCTGTCTTCTTTCTTTCAATTCCTAGTCTCTGCCAGCTTCCTCTGAGGTCATTTCCTTCATTCTAGAGTCCCTGGAGTCCTTCATTTGGTCCTAGTCCTTTTCTTTTCTCTGTCTAGCTCCTGTCTTTCTCCCTTGCCCTTGTCTGCCAGCTTCCTCTGAGGTCCTTTCCTTCAATAGAGAGATCCTTGGTTCCTTCATTTGGTCCTTCTAGTCTAGTCCTTGTCTTGCCCTTGTCTACCTTTCATCTTTCTCCCTTGCCTTTCTTCATTCATTCCTTTCATTCCATCTAATCTTGTCTTCTTTCCTTCCTTCCTTTAACTCCCTGCCTTTCTCTCCCTCATTTTCCACACAGTCATTTTTCTCTTTCTGTATCTTTTCTTCTTTACTTCTTCAGTCTAGTCCTTCATTATCTCCTCTTTAAGTCTTCCTTTCTCCAGCTTGTCTATTGTCTACGTAGGAAGGGTAAAAAGAGTGGATATATTGAGTGGATGGAGTGAGGAATTGGTGAGGATGGAAAGGTCATATCTTGGGTGGATCTTAGTAAGGTGGAAGGCTGAGTGAGGGAGGAAAGGTTAGAAAAGAATGGAGGACAGGAGGATGAGGAAGGAAAGGTTAGGAAGGGAGAAGGAAAGAAGATTGGGAAGGGTGGAAGACTAAGTGAGCGAGGAAAGGTTAGGAAGGAATAGAGGACAATGTGAGGATGGGTGTTAGTAATGGTGTTGTGGGTGAGGAGGAAAAGGTTAGGCTGGCAGCTGCTTCCATTTACTTATGCAAGACTTGTACAGTGTAAAAATACAGTCATATATATTAATTTTGCTGTGCTTTGATTCATCCTGTGTGTGTGTGTGTGTGTGTGCTGGCTGGTAAAGCTGGCAGAGGAGGACAAGAAGACAGTGTTCTCTTTTTGTCAGGGCCTGTGGCATTTCCAGATGATGGCTTTTGGTCTGTGTAGTGCCCCTAGGTGCTTTGAGTGCCCAATGGAGAAGTCCAGTCCTTCCAGCACTCTTTTCTCCGCCTCCTCAACAAAGGGTGGGCCATGATCTTCCAATCAGCCATCCCACTCTCTCTCTGCGGCATCAGCTGAGTTGGTAATGAGGTCGTGGATGCTGCGGCGTGCGGCATCAGCTGAGGTGGTAACAGCATTGCCAGATTGTTTTGGCCATATTATCGTACTACACAGGTTGAAATTATTGTACTTCTGGCAAAATTATCGTACATATGTAATTATTCCAAATATTATGTAAAACTGCCAGTTTCCAAATACAGCAGAATTTAGGTTTTATATATATATATATATATATATATATATATATATATATATATAGAGAGAGAGAGAGAGAGAGAGAGAGAGAGAGAGAGAGAGAGAGAGAGAGAGAGAGAGGTGTGTGTGTGTGTGTGTGTAATGAAAAAAACAACAATGCCCTTAACAAACAAAACACTTTCCTAAATACATACGAGTATCATTAATAATTGGAGAAAAACTACAGGACACTTCGTTAAGTTGTTTATTTACTATGTAGGAGATTACTGGTCTTGTTCTTCTATATAATTATACATCCGGCACGTCGTCAGCAGCCCCGGCACTCTCTTCATTGGAGGAATATAGCACCCTTGATGTCATGTTTTTTATCATTGACTTTGATTGATGGCTTGAAGGTCGTACAGTCACTGCTGGATGTGACTTCGCTAGGATGATGTCTCTTACGGTTCCTGTTTTTAGCTTATTTCTGTCTTTTTTTTCACACAGTTTACACTAGAGAAGCAGCGCTATATATATATATATATATATATATATATATATATATATATATATATATATATATATATATATATATATATATATATATATATATATATATATATATATATATATATACATATATATATATATATATATATATATATATATATATATATATATATATATATATATATATATATATTCTCTCTCTCTCTCTCTCTCTCTCTCTCTCTCTCTCTCTCTCTCTCTCTCTCTCTCTCTCTCTATATATATATATATATATATATATATATATATATATGACCTAAATTCTGCTGTATTTGGAAAGTGGCAGTTTTGCATAATATTTGGAATAATCACATATATACGATAATTTTACCAGAAGTACAATAATTTCAACCTGTGTAGTATGGCCAAAACAATCTGGCAACGCTGCGCTCAGCTGCTGCCTGACTAGATAGTCAGTGTGTCGCATCTATGGGTGGCGTTAGTATACGTCTGTTTCAACTCCTAGCCTGACAGAATTTGTGTTTTTCTTTTTTTTTTGTGTGTGTGTGTAACCACGCCTACACAGTGGCTGCCAAGGCTTACCCATGAGTTAAACCTTCTTTAGTTGGTAATGAGGAAGGCACGGGCTCTAGCAGTGGACACCCGAAGGCAGCAGTGGATGAAAACAAGCAAAATAAAGAAAAGTTTGGCTGTGAGAAGGTGCTAGACAGCCAGCCATAGTGACAAGGAGGCACCACCACCATCACCACCACAGGGAAGGTAAGGTCAGGAAGTGTTAGAATAAATTTAGGTAACTTAACGTAACTTTTTAATGAATAACTGAACAATCCACGGTTTTAACTCATTTTAACGCATCTCACCTAACCTCCAGCACAATATATCCCTGTGTCAGCCTCGTCTCGTTGCTAAAAACCGTAAAATTTAACTTAATGAAAATGTAAACAATCTGGGTCATCTCTATTTATCAGCCATTATTTATGTTATCTGTGAGTGTTTTAAACCAATACTGTCGCAAAGCGGAGCCACATGACCTAGCTTTAATATCCGCTCGTTAGATATACCTGCCATTACTTAGTTTAAGTTTGGCAAGGGTTTAAATGAGTGAGAAGGGTTGGTCGTCCCCTCCACTGGCCCCCTCCGCCGCCATCTTGGATAAGGCTCCCCCGCCCCCTCCGGTTCCAGTATTATTTTTCTTATTTCTTAAGTATTTTATTTCGGCTTGTAGCTAAGATTTTATGGTTTGTAAAAATATTTCGTTGTTTTTTAAGTTATTTGAGCGCGTGTGTTGCTTGAAAAGAGGTGATTTTGGCGTTGTTTTTGTGTAAATAAGAGGGCCGTTTTCGGCGTATATTTTTACGGTCCCCAAACTAGATTTTTTTTTTCAGCCTGTACTAGGTTCTTATTGGTTTTAAAAAATAGTTGGTGTTTTTTTAAGTGTGTTGCCGTCCCCCTCAGTGAAATGCGTGCACCGTACATTTGTTTTTATTCGTGTTGAACTTCCAATAATATTGAATTTTTTTTCGGTAATTTTTTTTATTTGTGCTTGTAGCTCACTTTAAATGGTTTTAGAAAATAGTTTAGATTTTTTAAAGTGTTTTTCGTTATGTTTAAGCCAGAATGGGTGAACATCTGAACGATTTTAAATGGGGTGAATGTTCTAACAGTTTCCAGATACTTCTTTTTAAATATCTTTAATACTACTGCGTTTTGAAATGTGTTGTTATTTGTGGCATTAGTTAATAAATGTGGCAAGTCTGAATTTATAAAGCATTCCTGTCTAGCTGCGTTTTTTAGAGGGGTCATTTTCAAAATGAAATACGTACGTACGTAAATAACGTTCGCTGTGACGTCATCAACCCCCCCGTGACGTCACAAGCCCCCTCCCCAGCCGTGACGCTATCAGAGTGGTACCTTCCCTAACTCCCTTCCAGTCCCTTCCAGTAAATATTCAGTGTTTTTTTCAAGGTGTGTGTGTGTGTGTGTGTGTGTGTGTGTGTGTGTGTGTGTGTGTGTGTGTGTGTGTGTGTGTGTGTGTGTTGCCTTATTTTTCGTTGTACAGATGGTGTTGCAGTGTGTGTGTGTGTGTGTGTGTGTTGCCTTGTCTTACGTTGTACAGATGCTTATGCAGTGTGTGTGTGTGTGTGTGTGTGTGTGTGTGTGTGTGTGTGTGTGTGTGTGTGTGTGTTGCCTTACTTTTCGTTGTACAGATGGTGATGCAGTGTGTGTGTGTGTGTGTGTGTGTGTGTGTGTGTTGCCTTATTTTTCGTTGTACAGATGGTGGTGCAGTGTGTGTGTGTGTGTGTGTTGCCTTATCTTTCGTTGTACAGATGGTGATGCAGTGTGTGTGTGTGTGTGTGTGTGTGTGTGTGTGTGTGTGTGTGTGTGTGTGTGTGTGTGTGTGTGTGTGTGTTGCCTTGTCTTTCGTTGTACATATGCTTATGCAGTGTGTGTGTGTGTGTGTGTGTGTGTTGCCTTGTCTTTCGTTGTACATATGCTTATGCAGTGTGTGTGTGTGTGTGTGTGTGTGTGTGTGTGTGTGTGTGTGTGTGTGTGTTGCCTTGTCTTTCGTTGTACATATGCTTATGCAGTGTGTGTGTGTGTGTGTGTGTGTGTGTGTGTGTGTGTGTGTGTGTGTTGCCTTGTCTTTCGTTGTACATATGCTTATGCAGTGTGTGTGTGTGTGTGTGTGTGTGTGTGTGTGTGTGTGTGTGTGTGTGTTTGTGTGTGTTGCCTTGTCTTTCGTTGTACATATGCTTATGCAGTGTGTGTGTGTGTGTGTGTGTGTGTGTGTGTGTGTGTGTGTGTGTGTGTGTGTGTGAGTGAGTGAGTGAGTGTGTGTGTGTGTTGCCTTGTCTTTCGTTGTATATATGCTTATGCAGTATGTGTGTGTGTGTGTGTGTGTGTGTGTGTGTGTTGAAAATTTACGCGTGCGCGCGCGTACATTTTCAGTTTGTTAACTGCCTAAATAATAAAGCGTTTATTATTATTATTATTATTATTATTATTATTATTATTATTATTATTATTATTATTATCATTATTGTTATTATTATTATTATTATTATTATTATTATTATTACACACACACACACCTGTAGTTCAAGAGATTAGGTTAAGTTTGCTTAAACACACACACACACACACACACATTATCTAGAGAGAGAGAGAAAAAATACGAATAAGAAAAAAATGCTTACACTTACATTACGCACAAACAAACAAACACACACACACGCAATACATCTGGCACTTTCAGGTTTTTATTTTGTTATTCAAATTTATATAAGAAATTTTGCATTACCCGATATTGATAACATTAATTTTCACTCAAATTATTTTATATTTCATAAAAATATCGTACGAATTCCCAAATTATCGTATTATCGTATGAGTCTCATTATACATCGTACACGGGCAAAAATTATTGTACTTGTACAATAATTATCGTACGTTTTGCAACGCTGGTCACCGTGGTAATGAGGTCGTGGATGCTGCGGCAAAGATGGCCCTATCACATGTCAACATCACCCCCCCCCCCACCCACTCCCACTCCACTCTGTCAGACGAATCATAACCAATTTGTACCATTCATCGTAGAACTGTTCACTCAGCGACGCCCTCCACTCCACACCCATGAGACTATCTGAGAGACTCCTCCCAGCAGCCATAGCTAAGGAGACAGTCCCGGACGCCAGATGTTGCCCTCACTTGCCTTCGTCTGGGCCTCTCAACACTCTCTGTTTACCTGCAGTTCTGCATCGCTTGGGCTTGTCACCACACCCGCACTGCCCCTGGTGCCCCACGGTGGAGGAAACTATTGAACACTCGCCCCTATTCAGCCCTCGCTTCTATTCCCACTGCGTTGTGCTCCGCGACCAACCAAGCCCTCGGGACCAACATCCTTGACCTGCCCAACCTACTGGCGGCAGTGGGCAGCCCTCTACGCCAAAAACAAGAACAATAAGAGAGAAGAGAAAGGCATCTCAGTTGTCGCCGATCAGCAGGAGCAGTGAGGAGGTCAACATGATTCCAGAAGTGGATATTTTTGTTGGAAATTACACGATTATTGATCAGGAAGTGTTTGAGTTATGGGTGCAGGGTTACTCTGGTGAGTGAGTGTGTGTGTGTGTGTGTGTGTGTGTGTGTGTGTGTGTGTGTGTGTGTGTGTGTGTGTGTGTACACCTATTTTATTAAATTACCCTTCCCCTCTCTGTCAGTTTGTGTGTAAAATACCTAATCAATTTATATTCTGACTGAGCACCAATGAACCCCACAGAAATACAAAAAAAACCTGACATTGCACACATGACACCTCACACCCCATGCCGCAGTGGTGGAGTGTGTGTCGGTGTTGCAGCAGCGCGGGGAGCTGGAGGCTTGGGGGGCGGCGCAGGACCTCCTTGCTTCGGACACTGGGGACCACTATCGCACCTTTGGCATGCTGGAGAAGCTGCTGCTCACGCCCCCTAAGCTGGCCGAGGAGTGGACCTTTCAGCTGGAGCCTGCCGTACAGCGCATGGTCATCGAGAAGTGAGTCACGTTTGGTTAGGTTAGGCCAGGCTTTTTTTTTTTTTTATATCAGAATGGTTAGGTTAAAATAAATTAGGGTGTTTATTTTTTAGTTTTTTGCTTTGATTGTTCAGCTTTCTTTTCATGACTCTTGCATACATACACACACACACACATAGTGATAGTAATAATATCTGAAAAAATGGAAATAGGCTTGTTTTATACAGGGACTGCCTTGTGTAGGCCTGATGACGTCTTAAACCAACCCTCATTTCCTTATAATATTCTAATCCTCTTACACTCACAACACAATCCCATCCAGTCACTATCCACTCATTGCCTTGTCCTCCTCCCTGACAGGTATTACGAGCTGGACGACATCGTTATCCGAGAAATCATTGGAAAGAAGTTATCGGGCCGAACCAGGAAGGATCTTGACGACGTGGCTGAGAAGACAGGTGTGCTTCTGAGATCCTGCAGGTATGTATGCCCCACTTTCCCTTTACTGCATCTAATGGTTAGCAGAATGAAGGACTGTGAAGATATGTTTGGTTCTTTTGTATAATATTGCTGCTGAGGAGGTCTTCTGGTAGTGGCTTGTATTCAAAAATACTTTGCTCTTTTACCACTATCTTCCAAGGTCACAGAGATGATTAGCTGGGCTCCCAAGACTTTTTCTCCTTTCAGTAATGTAAAAATCATGTTAATCTGTCATTAGAACCACAGAAAACACACTTAAAAACCTGTGTAACTTTAACTAGAAACACTTTGTTCTCTCACCATGACATTTCAAAGGCCACAGAGATCACTAGCTTGTGTTTCTCCTCTCAGTAATGTAGAAATCTTGTTAATCTATAATTAGAACTCTAAAACTACGCTTTAAAACCTCCGTAACTTCAACTAAAACCTTTTGAAAGCAGTGGAAGTTTGGCGAAGAAGTATTTCAGAGTATGGTGCATTATCTTAACAGTCCCGGTAGAAGGGAAAGGAAAAGCTTGGTTCTTCTCTGGTTCTTTATTCACAAAATCTTCCGAATGCAGGTATCTTTTGTGAAAATAAAAAGATAATGTTGATGTATTGATGTTAATTTGCTTGCAGACGTCAATTTGATAACGTGAAGCGGATTTTCAAGCACGTGGATGAGATGACTGGCTCAGTGATGGCCAATATCCAGTCTGCCTTCCTGCTGCCACCGCCGCTGGCCAAGTGAGTCAGTAGTAGTAGTAGTAGTAGTAGTAGTAGTAGTATAGTATTAGTATGATTAGCAGTAATAGTAGTACCACCAATCCTAACCTAACCTAACCAAATATGCCCACACCCAACACACCAGTAGTAGTAGTAGTAGTAGTAGTAGCATTAGTATAAGTAAGCAGCTGATCAGATCAGCTGATCTTTGTTATGGTAAGATGCGTGAGTGTAGGGTGGTGATTGTGGACATAATTTCACTTCTATTCAAGTATCCGGCATGTCGGCGGTCCCGTTGATGCTGGATAAGAGGGATTTTACTGTATTAGTAGTAGCATCAGTATTTATAACAGTAATGATAGTACCACCTAACCCAACCAAAACCCTACACCCCACACAGGAAATATGCATCGATCGTCTTCATCATCAACAACCGCTTTGAGACAAGCAAACGCAAGCTGAACTACTTAACGTTTGAGGACTTCTCAGTGTGTGCGTCCCTCATGATGTCGTCCTGGACCACCGCGAGCCCCCTGGCCCCCGCGCTGGCCCCAGACACCAGGGATGATACTGATTTTGACAGGGACTTCCTCATTGAGCTCAGGGACTTCAAACTTCTGCTGGATCGGGAAAAGGAGCATCGGAAGTGAGTGGTTTGTGTTGTTGTGTGGGTGTTTTGTGCGTTTGTGTGTTTGTGTGTTTGTTAATGTAAAGTCTTTGTGTTTTTCTTTTTTATTTAGGATGGTTTTCTTTTTCTGTTTGTGGGTTTGTTTTGTGTGTTTGTGTGTTTGTTCATGTGTGGTTTTGTTAAGATGTAAAGTCGGTTTTTCTTTTTTGGGGGGATGTTTTTCTGTTTGTGTGTGTGTGTATGTGTGTGTGTGTTCGTTCACTGGGTTTAGCATATGTGGCGTTGTCATAAGTAAAGTGTGTGTTTGTCTGTCAGTTTTTTGGGGGGCTTGGATGTGTGAAAGAGAGTGTTTTTTTGTCACTAACCTACTGTAAGACAAGATAACAGACTAGATTCTTCTGTTTCACCCATCATTTCACCAATCCTTCACTGTAACACTTTGAAAAGCTACCAACACTGGCCTAAACCCTTCTTCTATCTCCCCACAACTCATCATCACCCTAAGCCAACTCATAGGAAAAATACAGACTACATTCTTCTGTTTCACCCGTCACTGCACCCTTAAATCCTCACAGTAACCTAACCCAACATTACCGACACTGACCTAAACCCTTCCTCTATCTCCCCACAATACAGCGTCACCCTAAGCCAACTCATAGGAAAAATACAGACTACATTCTTCTGTTTCACTCGTCACTACAGCCTTAAATCTTCACAGTAACCTAACCGACACTGACCTAAACCCTTCCTCTCTCTCCCCACACTACAGCGTCACCCTAAGCCACCTCAGAGGGAAGATACCAGACCGCATGTGCTCAGAGGTGGAAAGCAACTTCAAGATTTACTCAAGGGGCATTATAAACATCGGCTGCTCCCTCAACAACTCTCGGGACCTGAGGGATTTCTTTGTGGATGCTGTGGAGAGGGTGGTGGAGCCCTGCAGACAGGCTAGGTGGAGGTCCCCTGAGCTGGAGATCTTCCTGAAGGTGTACGCTGAAGCTGGGTCTGCCCTGGATATTATGGCCAGGTAGGTCTTTGTGTTTGGGGGTGTTTGGAGGATCGATCAGCGACAAATTCCGCCTCCATGCATTTGTCAACACTGGAAACATTGGAGACTTTGTGTTGAGTGAGTGTTGCCTTTGTTGTTGTTGTTGTTGTTGTTGTTGTTGTTGTTGTTGTAAGAGGGGCAATAGTCAAGGGTAATGAAAAGGGTGAAAAAAATGCCCACTGAATTGCTAGTCCCAAAAGAAAGGTTAGAATTGTAGTAGTAGTAGTAGTAGTAGTAGTAGCATCAATATCTATAGCAGTAGTAACAATAACAGATTTAATACTTTCTTTTCCTTCCCATCTCCACCACCACCACCACCACTACCACTAACAACAACCCAATTTCCTCTCACAGCTGACGATTCCAAGCAGAACCTCCGGACACTTCTTCAGGAGGTTCGTTTGTCATACGGCGCTGGGCTGGCAATGAGTCTGGGAGGATTTGCACGTGTGGAGCTCAACTACTGCGTGCCTCTCTTGGTGCAGCGCGGCGACCGACCCAGCCAGGGACTACAGTTTGGTGTGGCAGCCAGTTTCCTATGAGATCCTTCCTTCACCCTAGAGGTCCTGGGTTTCTTTACTTGGTCCTCATTATCCTTGTCTTTCTCTTGTTTACCTCCTGTCTTCCTTCTTTTGCTTGCCCTGTCTTCTTTCTTTCAATTCCTAGTCTCTGCCAGCTTCCTCTGAGGTCATTTCCTTCATTCTAGAGTCCCTGGAGTCCTTCATTTGGTCCTAGTCCTTTTCTTTTCTCTGTCTAGCTCCTGTCTTTCTCCTTTGCCCTTGTCTGCCAGCTTCCTCTGAGGTCCTTTCCTTCAATAGAGAGATCCTTGGTTCCTTCATTTGGTCCTTCTAGTCTAGTCCTTGTCTTGCCCTTGTCTACCTTTCATCTTTCTCCCTTGCCTTTCTTCATTCATTCCTTTCATTCCATCTAATCTTGTCTTCCTTCCTTCATTCCTTTAACTCCCTGCCTTTCTCTCCCTCATTTTCCACACAGTCATTTTTCTCTTTCTGTATCTTTTCTTCTTTACTTCTTCAGTCTAGTCCTTCATTATCTCCTCTTTAAGTCTTCCTTTCTCCAGCTTGTCTATTGTCTACGTAGGAAGGGTAAAAAGAGTGGATATATTGAGTGGATGGAGTGAGGAATTGGTGAGGATGGAAAGGTCATATCTTGGGTGGATCTTAGTAAGGTGGAAGGCTGAGTGAGGGAGGAAAGGTTAGAAAAGAATGGAGGACAGGAGGATGAGGAAGGAAAGGTTAGGAAGGGAGAAGGAAAGAAGATTGGGAAGGGTGGAAGACTAAGTGAGCGAGGAAAGGTTAGGAAGGAATGAAGGACAATGTGAGGATGGGTGTTAGTAATGGTGTTGTGGGTGAGGAGGAAAAGGTTAGGCTGGCAGCTGCTTCCATTTACTTATGCAAGACTTGTACAGTGTAAAAATACAGTCATATATATTAATTTTGCTGTGCTTTGATTCATCCTGTGTGTGTGTGTGTGTGTGTGTGTGTGTGTGTGCTGGCTGGTAAAGATGGCAGAGGAGGACAAGAAGACAGTGTTCTCTTTTTGTCAGGGCCTGTGGCATTTCCAGATGATGGCTTTTGGTTTGTGTAGTGCCCCTAGGTGCTTTGAGTGCCCAATGGAGAAGCTGGAGTGGCCACATTGGAAATCAGTCTACCTCGCTCAAGTCTATCTATCTGACGTTCTGGTATATGGCAGGACACTGGAGAAGCTGCAGAGATTGGAAGAAGTATTGTGCCACCTGAAGAAGGCAAACCTGAAGCTAAGCCCTAAGAAAGACACCTTCCAACACTAAGTCTCTCTCCTTTGGGGGCATTGGCACGAACCTGGAGAAAGTGTACCTTTTACACACACACACACACACTGTGTAGTGTAGTGGTTAACACGCAATGCTTGAGGGATGTGGAGGGGAAGCGAGGATATTTATATTATTTGACAATTCAATAACATGTTAACTTTTTGCCAGTAGTGTGTGTGTGTGTGTGTGTGTGCGCGCGAGAGAGAGACGGGCTGAGGGACAGTGAAAACAGGTAGCGGTGAGGAGGGAGGGCTGATTGAGTGTTTTGGATGTTTGGAAGTAGTTTGGTCTGTGTTTGGTGTTTTGGGAATGTTATGGAATGTTTTAAGGTGTTTTGGTGTGATAGGGGTTTCTTTGCAATGTTTTGGGGATGTAGGCATGTTGGCGGTAGCTATCGAGGGTGTCAGAGTATAGGCGGGATGTACGATGTGAGAGGAAAAATTCTTGCGGGGGAAGATGCGTACCAAGGGCGATGCATGAAGCTACGCAAGTGTGAGGCTCTGGAGGGGGTTATTGAAGTGATACTGAAGGCACTATCGTTCTCAAGACAGAACTATTTGCTCTTCTCCAGGCCCTGATACATCTTCACACCTAACAAAAGAGCAAGTCGGTGAACTATACTGACTCGCCTTCATCCCTCTCCCTTCTCCTCTCTCGAGATCCCCGCTCAGCCACCCCTATCGTCCAGTCCTTCCAGCACTCTTTTCTCCGCCTCCTCAACAAAGGGTGGGCCATGATCTTCCAATCAGCCAGTGCGGCGTGCAGCATCAGCTGAGGTGGTACCAGCGTTGCCAGATTGTTTTGGCCATATTATCGTTGAAAATTATTGTATGAAATTATTGTACTTCTGGTAAAATTATCGTACATATGTAATTATTCCAAATATTATGCAAAACTGCCACTTTCCAAATACAGCAGAATTTAGGATTTATATGGTTTTATATGGCCAAAACAATCTGGCAACGCTGATTGCTGCTGCCCGACAAGTTTACCAGTTAGTGTGTCGCGTCTATGGGTGGTGTTAGTACACGTCTGTTTCAACTCCCAGCCTGACAGAATTTCTTTTTTTTTTCTTTTTTTTTTTTTTGTGTGTGTGTGTGTGTGTGTGTGTAACCACGCCTACACAGTGGCTGCCAAGGCTTACCCATGAGTTAAACCTTCTTTAGTTGGTAATGAGGAAGGCGTGGGCTCTAGCAGTGGACACCCGAAGGCAGCAGTGGATGAAAACAAGCAAAATAAAGAAAAGTTTGGCTGTGAGAAGGTGCTAGACAGCCAGCCATAGTGAGGAGGAGGCAGGAAGGTGGATTACCACCACCACTACCATCACCACCACAGGGAAGGTAAGGTCAGGAAGTGTTAGAATAAATTTAGGTAACTTAACGTAACTTTTTAATGAATAACTGAACAATCCACGGTTTTAACTCATTTTAACGCATCTCACCTAACCTCTAGCACAATATATCCCTGTGTCAGCCTCGTCTCGTTGCTAAAAACCGTAAAATTTAACTTAATGAAAATGTAAACAATCTGGGTCATCTCTATTTATCA
>NC_087196.1:9323357-9358357 GCF_035594125.1 Scylla paramamosain | reverse complement strand
AAACCCTACACCCCACACAGGAAATATGCATCGATCGTCTTCATCATCAACAACCGCTTTGAGACAAGCAAACGCAAGCTGAACTACTTAACGTTTGAGGACTTCTCAGTGTGTGCGTCCCTCATGATGTCGTCCTGGACCACCGCGAGCCCCCTGGCCCCCGCGCTGGCCCCAGACACCAGGGATGATACTGATTTTGACAGGGACTTCCTCATTGAGCTCAGGGACTTCAAACTTCTGCTGGATCGGGAAAAGGAGCATCGGAAGTGAGTGGTTTGTGTTGTTGTGTCGGTGTTTTGTGCGTTTGTGTGTTTGTTAATGTAAAGTCTTTGTGTTTTTCTTTTTTATTTAGGATGGTTTTCTTTTTCTGTTCGTGAGTTTGTTTTGTGTGTTTGTGTGTTTGTTCATGTGTGGTTTTGTTAAGATGTAAAGTCTGTTTTTCTTTTTTTGGGGATGTTTTTCTGTTTGTGTGTGTGTGTGTGTGTGTGTGTGTGTTCATTCACTGGGTTTAGCATATGTGGCGTTGTCATAAGTAAAGTGTGTGTTTGTCTGTCAGTTTTTTGGGGGGCTTGGATGTGTGAAAGAGAATGGTTTTGTGTCACTAACCTAGTGTAAGACAAGATAACAGACTAGATTCTTATGTTTCACCCATCATTTCACCAATCCTTCACTGTAACACTTTGAAAAGCTACCAACACTTACCTAAACCCTTCTTCTATCTCCCCACAACTCATCATCACCCTAAGCCACCTCAGAGGAAAAATACAGACTACATTCTTCTGTTTCACTCGTCACTACACCCTTAAATCCTCACAGTAACCTAACCCAACATTACCGACACTGACCTAAACCCTTCCTCTATCTCCCCACACTACAGCGTCACCCTAAGCCAACTCATAGGAGAAATACAGACTACATTCTTCTGTTTCACTCGTCACTACACCCTTAAATCTTCACAGTAACCTAACCGACACTGACCTAAACCCTTCCTCTATCTCCCCACAATACAGCGTCACCCTAAGCCACCTCAGAGGAAAAATACAGACTACATTCTTCTGTTTCACTCGTCACTACACCCTTAAATCTTCACAGTAACCTAACCGACACTTAAATAAACCCTTCCTCTATCTCCCCACACTACAGCGTCACCCTAAGCCACCTCAGAGGGAAGATACCAGACCGCATGTGCTCAGAGGTGGAAAGCAACTTCAAGATTTACTCAAGGGGCATTATAAACATCGGCTGCTCCCTCAACAACTCTCGGGACCTGAGGGATTTCTTTGTGGATGCTGTGGAGAGGGTGGTGGAGCCCTGCAGACAGGCTAGGTGGAGGTCCCCTGAGCTGGAGATCTTCCTGAAGGTGTACGCTGAAGCTGGGTCTGCCCTGGATATTATGGCCAGGTAGGTCTTTGTGTTTGGGGGTGTTTGGGGTGGGTGTGTGTATTTTGTGGGGTGTTTTTTGAGTGTTCTGGAGTGTTTTAGGTGTTTTGGGGTTTAGGTGTGTTTTTGAGTGTTTTTTTTATGGTTTTGGAGTTTTTGTGATAGTTTGGTGGTGTTTTTGTGTGTTTTTGTATGTTCCTGGTGTATTTTTCCTGTTTTCAAAGGTGTTTTTGGAGCGATTTGGGATATTTTCTGTTTTTTTTCTGTTTTTGAGGGCGTTTTTAAAGTGTTTGGCGAGTTTTTGGATGATTATTGCATTATTGGGGTATGGTGTGTGTGTTTTGAGAGATGTTTTTGTGTGTTTTGGGATATTTTGGTGTGTTTGGGGTGTTCTTAGGTGTGTATTTTAGGGTGCCTTTAATTTTTTTTTGGGTGTATATGTCTGTCTGTCTGTCCGTCTTGCTTTCTATGTGTTTTTTTTGTGGTTTATCTGGTGTGTCGGTGTTCCCTGTGGTGTTGTTTGTGCTCTTGGGGCATTTGTGTATGTCTGTGGTGCTTTTTTCTCAGTTTTTGGTGGTGTATGTGTGTTTGTGTGTGTTCTGTGTTCTGTCTTATCTTTCATCTTGCTTCAGTTCAGGAAATGTATTAAGAAACTTTGCTTGTTATTGTTATTTGTATTGTGCTAATAGGTTATAAATTGTGGTTACTATTCTGAGATCTAAACCTTCATATTTTCTCTACTTCATCTTTCTCCTTACTTCAGTTCAGGAAATCTATTGAAAAACTTGCTTGCCATTATTATCATTATTATTATTATTATTATTATTATTATTATTATTATTATTATTATTATTATTATTATTTACTCTCCCTTTAGATTGAAAAATGTGATTATTATTTTGAGATTGAAACTTTTATATTCTATCTTATCGCTTTCCTCACTTCAGTTAAGAAAATCTATTGAAAAATTTGCTTGTTGCTGTTGTTATTTACCATGTCGCTGTGTATTACAATCATAATCGCTTTTGGAGTTAGTCTTTTTCTCTCATTCTAAGGAAATATGACAAAAAAAACCTTGGCTGATTTGATATACTGGTTACTGTTTCCTCTGTCCATATTTGTGCTTCTCTTGTTCCCTTTTGTCGTAAGAAACTTGTTGTTCTGAAATGTTCTTGCTCCTTTCAATCTTGTGTTAGTCAAGGAGTTATACAAAATTCTGCTTAATCCCTATATATTTTTGAAGTGCTCTCTTTTATACTTTCAATCTTCCTTATTCTCTCTATCGTTGTTTTGAAGCTGGGTGTTTTCAATCCTGCATTAGTTAAGGAGTAATATGAAAATCCTGCTTATTCTTTATCATTATTGTTTTGAAATGTTATCCTTTACATTCTCAGTCTTGCATTAGTTAGGATGTCTCGGTGTTTTCAATCCTGCATTAGTTAAGGAGAAATACGAAAATCCTGCTTATTCTTTATCGTTATTGTTTTGAAATGTTATCCTTTACATTCTCAGTCTTGCATTAGTTAGCAAGTCTCGGTGTTTTCAATCCTGCATTAGTTAAGGAGAAATACGAAAATCCTGCTTATTCTTTATCGTTATTGTTTTGAAATGTTATCCTTTACATTCTTAGTCTTGCATTAGTTAAGAAGTGGTACAAAAAGTCCTGCTTATTTCTCTACATTATTGTTGTTTTGAAGTTATCCTCGGTGTTTTCAATCTTGCATTAGTTAAGGAGTAATACAAAAAATCCTGCTTATTCTTTATCATTATTGTTTTGAAATGTTATCCTTTATACTCTCAATCTTGCATTAGTTAAGGAGTAATATAAGAAATCCTGCTTAATCTGTATGTCTCCAATATTTACCGCTTTGTGTGCTTATACGTGGAGATCCGTCGGTGTTTTGATACATGTACTAGCCTCCAAATAGTCTAATGCTGAATAATTAGTGCCGTCAGTTTTGTCAAGAGTCTGCATGATGTGATTTGCCATTAAACTATCTCTCATTGCTGTCCTCCTCCTCCTCCTCCTCCTCCTCCTCCTCCTCCTCCTCCTCCTCCTCCTCCTCCTCCTCCTCCTCCTCCTCCTCCTCCTCCTCCTCCTCCTTTTCCTCCTCATCCTCCTCCTCCTTTCTCCTTTCCACATCACAAGAAAACACAGAGGAAGAAGGTGAGAACAAGACAACAGGGAAAGAAAGACAGCCCCTTGACACACTGTAGTTAATGGCACCCCTCACCCCCTGCTGCATGTGATGGTGATGCGCACACACACACACACACACACACACACACACACACACACACATTGCAGTAGTCTTGTAGCACCTCTTACACTTATTAACTGCATCACACACACACACACACACACACACACACACACACACACACACACACACACACACACACACACACACACACACACACACCAGCACACACCATCATTCCAACACCTCATTGGACGCAAGCCTGTTTGTTCCGCACGTTACTGGGGAAATTAATGTGTTGTGTTTGTGTTGCGTGTTGTGGTGTTCTGTTCCGTGTGTTTTGTTTGATTGTGTTCTTAGTGGGTTAGTGTTTGCACCTCCTGTTCACCATTTTTATTTATTTATTTATTTATTTATTTATTTATTTATTTATTTTTTGTCTTCCTTGTTTTGTCTATCTTCGTCAGGTTAGTTTCCATACCTCCTTTTTCCGTCTTTTGTTTCATCTGTGCATTGTTTTGTTTGTCTGTTTCCTGGTTAAGTTTGTTTTCTTATTGTCTTTTTCTTTCTCTTTTTCATCTCCATTTTGTTTTGTCTCCCTGTGTTTCCCGATGAGTTAAGTTAGTTTTCTTACTTCCTTTGTACTTCTTTTGTTTTCTCTCTTGTTTTGTCTGTGTTTTCTTTCTTTTGTTTTGTCTGTCTCTTTTTTCGTCTTTTATTTCATCTTTGTCTTGTTTTTCCTTTTGTTTTCTTTTATTTCATCTTTGTCTTGTTTTTCCTTTTGTTTTCTTTTGTTTCATCTTGTCCTGTTTGTTAGTTTTCTTCTTTCTTTCATCTTTGCTCTGTTTTGCCTGCCTTGTGTCTTCAGCTTGAGTCTGTTAGTGTTTGTACCACCTTGCATTGCTAAGCTTAACTGTGTCTGTATCATTGCTAAGCTTAACTCTGTTCCTTCTCAGTGCAAAGCTTAAGCATCCCCTCATTTTCCTCTGCAATGTCCTGTCTTTATCATCTTTTTCTCTACTAAGCTTAATTCTTCCTGTTTTCTGTCATCTCCTTCCTCTACTAAGCTTCATTCTCCGTCTTTCCTCACCTAAGCTTAACTATCTCTGTTTTTCTTACTTCTTCATAAGCTTAACTGTTTTCCCTTCTTTGCTGTGTTTTATCTTTATCATCATCTCCCATCTTTTCTTCATCCTAATCTTTTTCCCCCACTAAGCTTAACTCTCTCTCTTTCCTCACCTAAGCTTAACTGTATCTCTGTTTTCTTACTTCTTCATAAGCTTAATTGTTTTCTTTTCTTTGCTGTGTCCTGTCTCTATCAGCTTTTCCTTCTACTAAGCTTAATTTTTTCTCTTTCCGTACTTTAATCTGCTAACCAACTTCATCTCTATTTTTTTGTTGCTATACTGAAAATCTTACCTCAATCTCTGTTTCTTCCTTTCCTCCTTTTTCTGACACTAACCTCAATGTTTGGCTTTATTTCTTCCTAATCTCTTTCTCAAGTTAACCTCAAGTCTATATTTTACATTTCTTTCCTCCTTTATCTTTGTTTCCTTGTATCTTTTAACTTAGCTCTCTTTCTTCCTCCTCTTTCTCACACTAACCTCATTTCTTGGCTCTATTTTGTTATCTTCTGCCACAAAAATCAATTCACATTTCTTTCATCCTTCTCTATTTTTTTTATCCCTCATCTTCTAACTTTAACTTCTACCTATCTTTCCTCTTCTTTCTCCCAATACACTTAACCCACCTCTCTTTCTACCTCTTCTATAAATCTCACTCTTATTTTCCCATCACCTCCTGTCTTACCTCACGTGACACTCAACCAACATCACCTATCTCTCCTTCCGGCTCCTCCCACAGCGACCACTCCCTGCGCACCACGTGGGAGAGGTACATGAACACAATGAGAGTGTGCCTGATGCAGCTGTACCACTCTTGACGCCACGCCCCGCCCCTGCGCCTCACAAGGACCTCAACCGTGCAGGAGAAGGTGGTGGTGGCTGACTGACCCTCACTGTCGCAAGGTATAAGAAGGCAGTGCTTGTGGTTGTGGTTTGTTTAGCTTTGTAGTTTGTGATGAGGTTCATTTTGGTTGGGTTAGTTAGTGGTAGTGTTAGTGAAAGTTTAGGCGTTTGTTTTGTTTTTGTTTTGTTAGAGTGGTTGCGTTAATGAAAGATGGTTGCCTTTTTTTTATTGTTATTTTGTTTATTTGTTGTTTATCGATTATTGTTGTGTTTGTTTATGGTTTGTTGTTTGTTTTCTTTTGTTTTGTCGGAGTGTGGCACTGTTAACAAAAGATAGAAGTTGTTGTTGTTTATTTAGTTGTTTTGGTTTATCTAGTTTTGTTTATATACTACGCCAATAATAACAAAAACCAGCATTTATTATTTATTTATTTGCTTGTTTGGTTTTGTTTGTTTATTTAGACCACTAATTCCTCTTATTATTCATTTGTTTATTTACACCAGGAAGTGAGTGCCATTATAGAAAATGGTATTTATTGCTTATCGGACACTATTTATCCCCAGTTTTGTTTATCTAGTTTTGTTTGTTTTATCTAATGATGATTCCTGAGTTTAATGTATGTTTTAGTTCACACACACACACACACACACACACACACACACACACACACACACACACACACACACACACACACACACACATCAGCAGAAAGAAAGGTTTTTTTTATATAGAAATGATAGTCTTGTTGCTTTGCCGAAAAAGTGAGTTGCCATAAGATAGATTTTTGTAAATATAGTTAGTTGTTTGTATATATATATATAGTTGAGGTAATATTGTTCTTTTCCTTATTCTTGCTGTTCTTGTTCTTGTTCTACTACTACTACTACTACTACTACTACACATCCTCTCTTCTCCATATCACTATCACTTGTAGCAGTAACAGTAGTACCAGTAGCATCACTACCATCACCACCACTACCACCACACTCACCCCCATGTCACCCTCACCCCATGTGTTGACAGTCCCGAGAAGGTGCAGCCTCTTCATAGCCAGGAAGTGTTCCCCGGCCCAAGGTGAGGCACAGGGGGTGAACTACTGAAGGAACACTGGTTTTAAAGGGGCGGTAATGTTGGCGAGGTACTGAACGAACACTCGGGTTTTAAAGGGGGACTGATGTATTGGCTTGTGTATGAAGTGCTGGGAGGAATTGCAGTTGTTTTGGTCTATTTGAGATACTGAAGGAACACTGTCATTTTAAAGGGGCTCTAATGTTTTGGCTTATGTGTAAAGTATTGAGGTTAATTTGGTCTACTTGAGGTGTTGAAAGGAAAGAAAAGTTATATTTTTTTTTGTATTTCTTGGCTCTAGTGCTGAGGGGCACACTAAGCTATTGAAAGGAAGGAATGCGGGGAAAATTTGAACTACACAAAGCTGGTCGCAATGAAATTTGTTCCTTTTAATCTCTTGAAAAAAAGTAATGGTAAAATACATATATACAATCTTGAATATTGTGTGCATAAAAAACATATATACAAACTTGAATATTGTGTGCATAGATACAACTAATACATTCTCATCATTGATCTTCATGTTCTCTCTTCTCTCACTCTTTACAGCTCATCGCCAGTCAAGCCTAGAGTGAGTGGCTGGGTACATCACTGCCTCACTTAGTCCCTCAAGAAGTCCTTAGTCTAATCTATCACCCCCTTCTTTCCTTTCTTTCTTTCTTTTTCTTTCTTTCTTTCTTTCTTTCTTTCTTTCCTAAACTACATGTGGATTTGTTGTCTTACTTCACTGCCTCACTTGGGTTTTCAGTCTAATCTATCAGCCCCTTCCTTCTTTCCTTCCTTCCTTTTTATCATCTCTTCCTTCCTTCCTTCCTTTTTATCATCTTTTCCTTCCTTCCTTTCTTTCTTTCTTCTTAGCCGTCTCAATGTTCACTCATTCAGGTTTTCAGTCTAATTTCTCAATCCTTCCATCCTTCCTCCATTCCTTCCTTTATTCTCTTCCTCCTTTTTCTTTCTTCCATCTTCTCTTCTTCCCTCTCGTGCCCTCCCTCCCTCCCTCCCTCCCTCCCTCCTAAGCTGCACCTGAAGGGTCTTAGCTAACAGGTAACATTAGTGGCCTCTGTGCATGTAAGTATCAGATACAGAATAATGAATGCTGAGTTACAAATTCCGTAGATAAAAAATGAAAGAAAATGGTGAATCGGGTTAAGAAGCACTTGAGAAATGGAATTTATAAGACCTTAAAATTTTGCGTCATTGAAACAGGCGAAAGATAAATGAACGAAGGCGAATGTTGAGTTACAAATCCCATAAATAAAAAGTAAAAGAAGGAATTTTGAATCAAGCTAAAAAAAATGGGAAAAATATAAGACATTGATGTTTTGCTGCCCTGTAACAGACTGAAGATAAACAAATGAAAGGGAATGTTGTGTTATGAATTCCCTATGTAAAAAAAAACAAGAAAATGATGATACAGGCTAAAAAATACAAGGAAATGGTGATACAGAGTAAATAACACAAGAAATTAGTAATACAGGCAAAAAAATACATAGAAAATTGAAAATGCTAGTGGTAAATTTTTGCAATGTATTCTTAGGCATGAGTAAAGACTTATTATGAAGACTCTAGGATAAATAGACAAGTTCTTTATCTTTAACATTATGTCATGGTTTATAATCCTTGTTGAACTACAGAACCATATAAATACCTCAGAAAAACTCGAAAAAAAAATTGATAACTTATACTAAACATTAGGAAGGGTTGAGATAAATAAATAAACAGTTTTCTCATTCTTTTTACATTTTTCATGGTGTTTAACCCTTGCTGAACTACAAAACCATGAAAATATCCTTGGAAAAAGCTGGATAATTAAGAATAGAAGTTAGGTGTTGAGATCATGAAATGCATAACTACACCAACTGTTTCCTTCACCGAGATTGAAAATAAACTCGGTGAATGATAAATGGCCGAGAGTAAAAAAAAATTAATGAGTCTATCGGGCCAAGCAACACAAGCAAACACTGGAAACACAAGCCAAGGTGTTTTGGTTTGAAAGGCCAAGTGTTTTATTTATTTATTCATTTATTCATTTATTTATTTATTTATTTATTTTGTCATTCCAGAAAAAAATAAAAAAAACTAGTCATTGGGAACAACTTGTATATTTGTGAAAGTTGTATAGAAAATGTTGTGTTACCTGTGGTGTATATTGGGAATGTTTGTGTATAACTTTTGTATTTTTTGGGGAGTTGCTTATATAATGTGTGTGTGTGTGTGCGTGTGTGTTATAAACATACATACGCTGGTATAAGGTAGCACAGTGTATATTGAAAATGCTTATTGCTTTGCGTATATTAAAATAACATGTTTACTTGTAACTTGTTTATTTTTGGTTGTGTGTGTGTGTGTGTCCTATAAAGAAACATACACCGTCATAAGACATGTATGCAGTGTGTTATATATTAAAAAATGTTTATTGCTTTGTATATATTGAAATAATGAATCTTTATGTATAAATCATGTGTTATTTGCTTTGTCTTACAAACATACATACACCTTGTTAAAAGCCATACACACTTTATTCATTGTATAAAAAAAAATATATATATATATATATACATAGATTTCTTCTGTACATGCCAAACATTCTTCATGTTCTTTGTTATGTTATAATGCAATGAAAGCAGCACTGTAAATAACACAAAACACAAATGTTGTTGTTGTTAACCCTTTCACTGTGATATACAACTGATCACAACTCTTAAAAAGTCAAGCATCCAATCTTTAAAGAATCTGTAAAAAAAAAAAAAAGATGAAAAGAATAGATCTTGCAATTCCTGAGCAGTACAATGTTTGGACGTGGCAGCAGAACGAGAAGACACGGCTCAAAGTATTAAGTAGTCAAGAAAAGATGTACCAAATAGGACTGTATTCTGAAACATCTCTGTCTACTACTTTCCAGAGGCTTTAGTTGACGTGACACGGGTTTTCAAGGGTGTTTTTATGGTTTTAGTGACAGATTAACAAGATTTCTGCATTGTTGACAGTAGAAACACTCTTGAGAACCTGGCTAATCATCTCTCTCACCATGGAAAATAGTCATAGTGATGTTATAAGGGTTTTCAAGGGAGTTTTTATGTTTCTAGTGACAGATTAACAAGGTTTCTACATTATGAACTGGAGAAACACTCTTGAGAACCTGGCTAAGCATCTCTGTGGCCTTGGAAAACTGGTGATGAGAGAACAGTGTTTCATTTTCAGAATACTGGCCATAGCAGTGAACAGGTTTCAGTAAATAAAGAAAATAAATAAAACGACAAATAAAAATATATCGATGTGAAATTCATAAGAAACTCGATACTCCCATTTTCTACGTAGGATTAACATTTCCGAGGGAGGATGCAACCCTACCCAAGCCTGTATAGTTTGTTCCCTGTGACTGGCAGGAGGATTCAAAGTGCAATATACTGATAAAAACTCTTTATTTATATTTCAATTCCCTAAGGCGACATTAAAAGGTGCTCATGGGGGGTTTAGTCCGAACCGAGTGGGATTAGGGTAAGTGAGGGAGACGGGGATTAAGGCACAGAATATGTGGAGTGATGGAAGACAGGGATTAAGGGACAGAATATGAAGTGGAGTTATAGGAGATAGGGATTAAGGGACACAATATACAGTGGAGTGAGGGAGACGGATTAAGGGACAATAAGTGGTGGAATGAGGGAGACAGTGAGATTAAGGGACAGAGTATGAGGTGGAATGAGGGAGACAGGGATTAAGGGACAGAATATGAGGTGGAGTGGATGGAAAGCTGTTAGTTATGTTCAAAAGGGGATTATAAGCATAAAGGATTCAAGAAGACAGGAAGGTTAAGGGGTAGAATAAATGAAAAGGTTAATCTACAAAAGAATTAGAAGCAAAGACTAAAGGATTCAAGATGGTGATGGAAGGATCGGCTAACTAACTAAAGATTAACAAGCATAAACTAAATGACTGACAAGAAAGAAGAAGATTTAAAGATTTTCTAAGCACTGAAATGAATGGAAGCCTGTTAACTAATCTCCAATAGAGGATTAGAAAGAAAAATAAGTGAAAAACAAGAATGAAGTGGTGGAAAAGAGGATTAGAAGCTTAAACAACAGAAATGAGGAGAGAATAAGACTTAATGGATCTCCTAAGCACCAGAATGGAAGGAAGAAAACATTAGCTGTGGATTAGAAGAAAATAATTAGACGATATGCTTAAGAGGTACAAAGGAGGATTACACACAAAGACAGAAGGATCAATTAAGAAAAGAAAGATTAAATGATCAAACAAGCACTAAAATGTAAGGAAGGAAGGAAGCACAAGCCAAGATTAAGAGGATGAGAACTGAATAACCTAAGCACCACCAAGGAAGGAGGAAAAAACAAGCTAGGATTTAAGACAAGAATTTAATACCGAAAACACCAAAATAGACAAAAATAAACAACTTAAAGAAGACAGAAAATGGATGCTAGCTGATCTCCGACAATTTACGCTTTCCACTTTGCTCGGTGGATGCAATGGACGTGATGATGTGGCAGCGACGAGCCAGCCAGAGTTGGTGGTCCTGGTACATCCGCCTGCCCGTGTGGAAGAGAGTGCGCTCCAGATGGTCAAAGCGAGCCTTGTGGACCGCTGCATCATCCTCAAGGCAGTGGAGGGAGGAGTCCATCACCCTTCGGAGTCTCTGCTTGAGTGTCTGCAAGGAAGGGGAGGTGAGGGTGCTGAGGAAGACTGCAAGAGGTTAATGTGAAGTGTGCTGGGAAAGAGAGGCAGATGAGGCTGCTGGGAGAGGAAGGCAGGCAGATGAGGGTGCTGGGAGAGGAAAGGAGGCAGAAAGACAAGAAAGATATAAGATGAAGAAAGAAGAAAAGGGAGGAGAGAAGACCAGAAAGAGAAAGAGGCAGATGAGGGTGCTGGGAGAGGAAAGGAGGCAGGGTGAAGACAAAAAAGATATAAGATGAAGAAAGAAGAAAACGGAGGAGAGAAGACCAGAACGAGATAAGAAAGGAAAAAAGAGACAGGAAAAAGAAAAGGCAGGGAGGAAGAAGGAGTAGAAAGAGATAAGGAAAAGGAAAGGAAAGATGATAAAACATGACAGGATAAGGAAGGATGATGAAGTACATGAAGGGTGTGGAAAAAGTCTGGGAGGGAGGCCAGTGAAGGGTGCTGGAAGAGGAAGGGAGAACACAAGATAAGAAAGGGAAAGGGAAGGAAGGAAGAGAAATAGCTGAATATGACAGGAAAAGAGAAGGACAATGAGGAAAGTATGTGAAATTAATTACCCAAGTTGAAGGAACAAAGGAAACAAAATGACAGAGGAAAAAGAAGGAAAACTCATGGAAGAAGAAAGAGAAGACAGAATATGATAGAGGAAAAGGAGAGAAAGAAAGGAAGAAAGACAAACTATGATAGAGGAAAAGGAGAGAAAGAAAGGAAGAAAGACAAACAAGATTAAATGCACAAGAACACACACACCTCAGTCAGCAGTTGGCCCAGCGTGACCCCCTCGGCCCCAACCAGTGGCAAAAGGTGACGGCCAAACTCGTAGAAGTAAGGTGCTAGTCCCTGCAGGTCTACGATGGTGGCATCGGCGCGTAGGATCTCTCTGAGGGGCGGCAGAGTGAGAGGGAGTGGGTGAATGAGAGTGTGTGTGTGTGTGTGTGTGTGTGTGTGTGTGTGTGTGTGTGTGTGTGTGTGTGTGTGTGTGTGCGCATGTGTGTGAGAGAGAGAGAAGGAAATGATGGGGAAAAAAGAAAGAATGATATTGTTTTCTTAATGTCTCTCTCTCTCTCTCTCTCTCTCTCTCTCTCTCTCTCTCTCTCTCTTAAACCATCACCCCCTCCCCCTCACCTGTATCTCTCGTTAAAAGCCCTGGGCAAGTGACAGGTGACTAGCTTGCGTCGTGGCCCCAGAGCAGCGGCCAGCCATAGGGGTAGCTCCAGCTTGGTGCCCTTCTCAAGGTCCTTGCTGCGCCCAGAGGAGTCGAGGTACCCTGGGGGAGAGGGGAGAGTGAGAGGGGAGAGGGGGGAGGAGGAAGAGAGGAGGAAAAGGGGGAATTATTTATAACTCCTACTACTATTACTACTACTACTACTAATACCATTACTACAACTATTACTGCTACTTCTACTACTACTACTATTACTTCTACTACTACTACTACTAACTCACCCATGCCAACCACTGTCTTCTCAAATTTACACGGTAGCTTTTCATTTGTGGCCAGAATATCTTCAAGGCTGTAATAGTTAGGGAAATAACTTGGGCCGTGTAGGGAGCGGGAGGAGGCCATGGTAGTGGTGGTGGTGGTGGTGGTCAGTCAGTCACTCTCTCTGTGTTAATTTCGCTCGTTCTTTTTTTCTTTTTCTTCTTATGTTTTGTCACCTTTATTTCCTTTTTCTTCCTTTCGTTATATTTTCCCCTTTTCTCCTCACTTTCTTGCTCTTTCTCTTCTTCCTTCCTTTCTTACTTGCCAGGTTATTTTTTTTTCTTCGTTTTATTATTCTTGTTTTGTTTCTCTTCTGGTCTCTATCTCATATTATTGTCTCCTCGTATCTCTTCTTACTATCACCTCTTTTTCTTCCTGTCACCTCCTTCTGTTCCTCCTCTCACCTCATTTCTCACTCTCCATCACTTGTTTTTCGCTAAAATATTCATGTTAGTCTTTTCCTGTCAGGTTTTGTTATTGTTTGTCTCCCGCCTTGGCCTCGGTCTGGGTCCCACCGCGAATGGTGTTCGCAAGTAAATGCCTGACTTCTGATCTTTCTAAAATTTCTGATTGGGGCAGAGCAAACTTGGTATTGTTCAATGCCTCAAAAACTCAATTCCTCCATCTATCAACTCGACACAACCTTCCAGACAACTATCCCCTCTTCTTCAATGACACTCAACTGTCCCCCTCTTCTACACTGAACATCCTCGGTCTGTCCTTTACTTATAATCCAAACTGGAAACTTCACATCTCATTTCTAGCTAAAACAGCTTCTATGAAGTTAGGTGTTCTGAGACGTCTCCGCCAGTTTTTCTCTCTTGCTAACTGCATGCCTCCCCTCCTTCCGCGGCCTCGCTGCACAAGACTTTCTTCTTTCTCTCACCCCTATTCTGTCCACCTCTCTAACGCAAGAGTTAACCAGTATTCTCAATCATTCATCCCTTTCTCTGGTAAACTCTGGAACTTCCTGCCTGCTTCTGTATTTCCACCTTCCTATGACTTGAATTCCTTCAAGAGGGAGGTTTCAAGACACTTATTCATCAATTTTTGACCACTGCTTTGACCCTTTTATGGGACTGGTATTTCAGTGGGCATATTTTTTTATTGGATTTTTGTTGGCCTTGGCCAGTGTCCTTCCTAAATAAAAAAAAAAAAAAAGAAAAAAGACTTTTGATTATATTTTGAATTTTGTACCCAGACAAAACATCTTTCGAATTAGTACAATATACATTTATTCTATAATCAATAATGTAGTTAGTATATCATGAGCGGCATTTTAATGAAATGATTATACTGATTTGTAAAGTATAATAGATGTTATAGTAGAAATGAGAATAATTCGATCAGACAAGGAAGTAAAACACAAACAAATATTCAAACAATGGAAACACACCCCAAAAAAATACAATAAAACACATGAGAAAATATAAACAATGAAAAACATCCACAAAAACCTCTAAAATTTCATATAAATGAGGAAAAAGTAGAAAGTTCGCAAAGGTGCATGCCCGAATACAAATGAAAAAGAAAATAAAAAAATAAATCAGACAACATTAATAAAAGTTGAAGAAATACGTGAAAAATATAAAGAAACCAAATATACCCATAAAAAAAACTACTAAAAACTGCCCAGAAATAAAACAAAAGGTAGAAATTTCGCAAAGGTGACAGCACAAATATACAAATTAAAATAACTCGAAAAACTTCACCATACCTAAAAAAAATAAAGAAGCAGGTGAGAAAAATACGAATTATCTTAAAATACCCACGAAAAACAATAGCATTCCCTATAAACTAAAAAAAGTAAAGATTTCGCAAAGGTGCACGCCCGGAGCGGCAGAAGACCTCGCCATTGTTGTCACATCTCGTCCTGGGCGCCTTGTTTTGCCCGCCCTGGTGAGTATTATGGCAACACATTATGGCAACGCGTCCCGCCACCACAACAAACATGTCCACCACCACCACACACCACCACAAACGCCACAAATAAGCCAGAACACCGCCATTAGACCAGTACATTGGTGTCTACATGAATTTTGTTCCTCAATGACCTTGGTTTGGGGAAATATTCAGGTTATTTTCCTATTTTTTTGCAATGTTGGTTTTTACTTTGTATTTAGTATTCTTTCTTTCTCCCCCGTAATTGTTTTTGTTGTGCGTGTTTACTTTGTTTGGAGTTGTGGTGGTGGTTGTGTAGCTATTTGTGTGTGTGTTTGTGGTTTGAAGTGAGAGTGGAGCGAGATAGAGAGAGGGAGAGAGAGGAAGATGGAGTGTGTCTTTTTTACGGAGCGTATTTTGGTTTGTTTATTTATGTTTTGTTTGTCAGTGGTTGAGGAAGCAGGGAAGGTAAATGCATCGATAGCTTCACCTTGTGTGTGTGTTGCAGCGCTTGCCAGGCCGCAACACACCTGGGGCGTGATGGGCAGCGCAGTGTTCGGGTGGGAAACGAAAAAAATGAGGGAAATACGATCATCCAGGAAGGTCTACGGGAAAAATCATTCCTTTCCTGAATTTTTTTGGCTGTTGGAGCAAATAATTATGGCCAAGATACAGACTCCTGAAACTAAGTCAACTTAATAGGGCGAGTGCCTCTCTCGACCCATAACGTAACCCAACGGGGGATTGCCTGCGACCCCTCTTAACCTAACTTAACGTAACTTGTACCAAACTTAACCTGATAGTGAGTCTCTCTCCGGGAAGTATATACAAGTGCACTGCCAAACATTTTCAGATGAAGCAACATTATTGTGGTAGATGTTGATGTGCTTTCAGTGAATCTAGTAACTGTTTCTGCCACAAATGACGTTTTTTTTATACCTCCCAACACACACACACACACACATGTGAACAATGATTAGTGATGAAAACAAGTAGAGATTCATCCAAAATCTACCAGAAAAATGTTTCGTTTCACACATGACACTGAGAAAAATTAAGCCTAACTCAACCTGACCTAACTTACCTTAATGATAAGTTTGATAAAAGTTAATATCTCAGGAATGAACAATTTGCAGCAGTAAAGACACTCACCACTGTGTTGTGTGTGACCCAACTAACTACTTCAATAAGAACAATGGTTTTTTTGCCGTTTTTTTGCCCCCCCCTCAAACCCCAGTGACCTAACCTAACCAGTGTCTCTGCCCCCCTTGACCCCCCTTACCAAACTAAGTGTTCAGGTGTGAGGGAGGCAGGCTGAGGACAGGTGGTGGTGGTGGTGGTGTGTGTGTGTGTGTGTGTGTGTGTGTGTGTGTGTGTGTGTGTGTGTGTGTGTGTGTGGTGCCTGGTGTGTGGTGCAGCACTGTGCCGTGGTGACGGGCACCCCATGTGTTGGTGTGTTAACGGGTGGTGTGTTGTGTTGCAGGAGAGAGTGAGTGGTCAGTGAGTGATGTCAGAGAGTGAGGATGGCAGTGGCATCCTGGGCGGCGGCGGGGCGCTGGAGATGAACATGGTGGCGCTGCCCAAGATGGACGGGGCGCCCCTGGACCAGCTGGGCCTGGGCGGGCCAGGAAGTGGCCTGGCTCCGCTGGGTGCCACGCCACAGCACTACACGCCGGCGTCCTCTGCCAGTCCCCAGACGCTGCTGGAGGGTGTGATGGCGCCGGGGTCGCGGGCGCTGGGCACGGTGAGCCCCGCTGTGACGTTCAGCGGGGCGGGGGGGGCGGGGGGAGAGCAGTACGGCAGCCTGGAGTATGTGACGCAGATGCCGCTGGGCGAGGCGCAGGCCAAGTTCCCCGAGGCGCTGGTCAGCGTGGACAACGTGTCCTTCGTGGACATGAACGACGCAGCCATCAAGGGTGCCGCCGCCTCCGGGCCCCTCGAGCTGTACTTTGATGTCATCAACCCCGCCGGCACTGCGCCCCCCCAGACCGCCCCCGCCCCCCCAGGCCACCATGCTCGCCACGAGCACCAGACCCCCAAGGCACAGCTGCTGGAGCGGGCCTACACTGACCTGTTCTTGCAGCAGCAGCAGCAGCAGGAGCAGCAGGCAGCCCAGGAGCAGCAGCAGCAGCAACAGCAGCAGCAGGAAGAGGACAATGAACCGGAGCAGATCCTGTCAGATGTGGGACAGGCCGGCCTGGCACAGCTGGAAGCTGACACACTGCCGCCGCCGCTGCAGGACTACCGCAAGGCTGTCAAGGTGGAGAAGAGGACCTCTGCTCCCCAGCACCCCCACCACCTGCACCACCACCACCACCACCACCTACAGCAGCAGCAGCAGCAACAGCAGCAACAGCAACAACAACAACAACAACAGCAACAACAGCAGCATCAACAGCATCAACAGCAGCAGCAACAGCAGCAGCAGCAGCAACAGCAGACACAGCGGCAGGTGCAGCACTCACACAGACTGCAGCAGCAGCAACAGCAGCAGCAGCAACAACAGCAACAACAGCAGCAGCAGCAGCAACAGAAATCATTCCAGTTCCAGCAGACACAGGTGCGGACCACTCAGGCCCTGCAGCAGGTGCAGCAGCAGCAGCAGCAGCAGCAGCTACCACAGCAGCAGCAGAAGTCATTCCAGCAGGGAGGGGTGAGCAAGGGTGGTGAAGGTGGCGGTGGTGGTGGCAGCCAGGGGGCTGAGGTGGCGGCGGCAGGGGCGGTGGTGGTGGCAGCAGCGCAGCACTTACCGCTGGTCTCCCGCAGCGGGCGGCCCATCCGCCGCCGGCCGGAGTACGTGGAGTACGTCAGCCAGAACCTGAAGGAGGAAGAGGAGGGGCCGGTGCCCCCAGCCCCACCCCCCCCACCCCTGGAGCTGCCAGTGAAGGTGGAGGCCATGGCTGGCGTGGAGTTTGAGGAGGAGGAGGTGCCAGAGGAGGAGGAGGATCCCATGGAGGAGGACGGGGACTCTGGGGAGGAGGACCTGGAGGGGGGCGGGGGCCTGTGCTCCGGGGACGGCAAGAAGTCCCTGCCACACAAGAAGCGCATCCCCCGCAAGCTGAAGGCCGCACGGCGCCACTCCCTCAAGAGCCACCGCTGCGCCCAGTGTGGCCAGCAGTTCTGCACGCAGCACCAGCTGGCCGCACACCGTCTCACGCACACCCCGCCCCCAACCCGCCCCAAGCCCTTCCGCTGCGAGATCTGCAGCCGCGGCCTGGACACGCAACTCAAGTTCTTTGAGCACCTGAAGGGGCACTATGAGCCCAACAAGAAGCACCGGTGTGAGGTGTGCGGCGGGGAGTTTGAGAGTGCCGCCGCGCTGCAGGAGCACGCCCTGGTGCACTCCAGGGAGCACTTCAAGTGCGAGCTGTGTAACAAGACCTTCCGCAAAGAGAGCATGCTGGAGGTGCACCTCAAGGTGGCCCACGTGGAGGAGGAGGAGGCGGGCAGTGCGGCGGAGAAGCCTTACTCCTGCCTGGCGTGCCCCAAGAGTTACCGCACACAGATGGCGCTGGACTCCCACGTGCAGGCCGAGCACTTCGAGAACCCCCCGGAGTTCAACTGCGAGGATTGCTACCGGGTGTTCAAGTCCAAGACCAAGCTGATGACGCACCGCAAAGCAGAGCACAAGGAGGAGGCGCCCCAGGCCAAGGGTGCGCCCCGCAAGAAGGTCAAGGTGGGCAAGAGTGTCAAGGGAGGCTATGCCTGCACCATGTGCACCAGAGTCTTCACCCACAAGAACTCCCTCGTCTACCACATCAGGGGACACACCGGTCAGTATGTGTGTGTGTGTGTGTGTGTGTGTGTGTGTGTGTGTGTGTGTGTACATTCGTGTGCTGTTACTCTTACTAAAGAAGCATTCATTCATCAACATTTCCACTGTACATGTCTCATTACAAGCATTGTTTTAGAAGGATCTAGTACAGAATCCATCAGTCTTGTAAAAAACATTAATTTGTCAACATTTGTACAAGTTTTAGTGATTACAAGTGTTATTTTAGGAGGAACTGAACAGAATCCTTCAGTCTCTCTCTCTAGCAGCATTAGCACATCCCTCACTGTCACTCCCATCACACCCTGACACCTCCTACCCCCTGCTGCCCCCCAGGTGAGCGGCCCCACCAGTGTGAGCAGTGTGGGAAGTCGTTCTATGCGGCCAGCGCCCTCAAGGTGCACCTCAGGCTGCACAGCGGGGAGAAGCCGTACAAGTGTCAGAAGTGTGAGAAGTACTTCCGCCAGTGGGGAGACCTGCGCTACCACACCGACTCTGTGCACTCGGAGAAGAGGTGTGTTTGTGTGCGTGTGTGTGTGTGTGTGTGTGTGTGTGTGTGTCTGGTTATCTAAGTGTATTTCTACAGGATTGAGTTAAGCTCGTAATGTTCCACCTTTTAAAGTTAATTGTGTGTGTTTGTATGTCTGTGTGTGTATGTGTTTTCAATTTGCCTTTTTCCATGTGAACCGAACCTAACCTATCCTGTTCTCTCACCTTCCCTATAACAGACAGTACTAGTGTAAATTCTACCCTACCCTGACCCAACACTTCTTTCCTTCTTCCCCTTCTTCCCCCACAACAGACAAAATAAGTAAACTCGACCCCAACCTAACTAGTACTTATAACCCAACTTAACCTAACCTAACCTGACCAACACTCCCTCCCCACAACAGGCAGTACCAGTGTGAATTCTGCGGCAAGGACTTTAAACGCAAGTACTGTTTGGTTGTCCACCGTCGCATCCACACGGGAGAGAAGAATTATAAATGTGAGTTTTGCGGCAAGGCGTTCCGAGCTGCGTCGTACCTGCAGAACCACAAACGCATTCACACAGGTAAATAAATGATTCTAATAGTTTGGCAGGCTGTAAGGAAAGTTATTGGGGTTTTCTGAAGAGTGGCAATCTAAAAGGAAGTTATTGGGGGTAAGAAATTGGGGTTTTCTGAAGAGTTTGGCAATCTAAAAGGAAGTTATTGGGGGTAAGAAGTGGTGGGGGTGGATGAGATGCGATTGGGGTGTGTGGGAAAGGATTTAAGTCTTTTTTTTGGGTGTTTGGCGTGTTTTGGTGGTTGTGTTTGTGGTTGGTTCAGTGTGTGTGTGTGTGTGTGATCAGTGAAATATCTAATATCTATCTTTCTGTGTGTTTATGTGTGTGTGTTTGTGTTGAATTAAGAAAATATCCATAATTATCTATATATTTATCTCCACCCACCCTCAGGGGAGCGCCCACACCCGTGCCCAGACTGTGGCAAGCCCTTCAGAGTGCGTTCCGACATGAAGCGCCACAGACAGACACACATGAGGGACGGCTCCTCCTCCAGCACCACCATCACCCCCCCTGCACCACACACCACCCAGGCCGGCACCCCCCAGTCTCCATCACCCACCGTCACGGCCCAGGTAAGGGTGGGGATGGGTTAATGGGGGATTGGGGGTTGTGTGTGTGTGTGTGTGTGTGTGTGTGTGTGTGTGTGTGTGTGTGTGTGTGTGTGTGTGTGTGTGTGTTTCTCTCTTTGTCTTTTTTCCTGTTTTTTTCCTGTTTTTTCCTCTCTCTCTCTCTCTCTCTCTCTCTCTCTCTCTCTCTCTCTCTCTCTCTCTCTCTCTCTCTCTCTCTCTCTCTCTCTCTCTCTCTCTCTCTCTCTCTCTCTCTCTCTATTTTTTCTTTTTTTTTCTGTCTGTCTCTCTATATCTATTTAGTTTTCTTTCGTGTGTTTTTTCTCTCTCTGTCTGTCTCTATGCATCCATTCCTTTTTCTATCTTTCATTGTGTATCTCTTTCTTTTCTATCCCTCTCTCTAACCCTAATGTAACTTCCCTTAACTAGCTTAACCTAACATACTCCTAACTTAACCTAACTGAACCTAACATGCCCCTAACCTAACCTACCTTAACATAGCCCTAACCTAACCTAACTTAACTTAACCTAACACACCCCTAATCTAACATACCTTAACCTAATGCATCCCTTTCCTCACCAGCTTGTGTCCAGCACCATTAGTAGCCAGCCACAGCTCATCCTGCCAGACCAGGTCGCTGTGCCTGGCAACACTGAACAACCCATCAGAATTATGGTATCCGGTCTCAACGCACAGCACGTGGCAGCCGCTGTGCACCCACCGCCCGCACACCGCCAGTCCCAGGTGCTGTGTGTGCTGTGTTGTGTTGCTTTGGTTCTGATAGTTTGAAAGAGTGGAAAGGGTTTTTGGGTTTTCAGGGGTGTTTGGCTGTCTGCATTTGTGTTTTCTAGAGTCGTTTTATGGTTGTAGTAGTTTGGCAGTGTGTAAAGGAACTTATTTGGGTTTTTAGGAGAGTTTGTCAGTCTAAAGGGAGTTATTGGGGTTTTCAAAAGTGTTTTCATGGTTGTAATAGTTTGGCAGCCTTTCAAGACCACACAACACCTTTTACACCATCACAACACCACCACCACCACATCTAACATTCCACAGCACACAAGCCCAACACAATCCCTGCAGCTCACCCCTCCCTTCCCTTCACAGCACGTGGCAGTCCCGGTATCAGGGAACATTGCCACCCTGACCACGGCGCCAGTGTCCCCGGGCGGCACCACCACGCTGAGCCCTGAAGTCATTATCATGGACGACAGCACACACCAGCCCATCAACCTCAACATTATTCCTCGCATGATTGCCACGGAACAGGTCGCCTCGTCCCCACACAGCAGTCACGCGTTAGTCACTGAGGAGGAGGTGGGCGAGGTGAGCATGTGCTGGTTAGTTTAGGTTGGGGGAGGTGAGGATGTGCTGTGGTGGCTGCTGTGGTGGCAGCGTTGCATTATCCACAAGGCTGATTAAACTGAAGCCTCGGGCCCACCAAAAGCATGGCCCCTTGCAGCTTTTTTTTGTTAACAGTGGATTGGCAAATGCACCCTCCATTAATTACTTCATTATACAAAAGAAGACTGTGTGATTTGTGGTGAGGGATGTTGAGGGGCCCAAAGCAGCTTGAGGGCTCTTTCTCTTGTTAGCAATGTAAAAATCTTGTTAGAACTATGAAAATCCTTAAAACCTGCACCACCAACTATTTTCCAATACCACAGAGATAATTAGCCAGGTTCTCATGATTGTTTCTCCTGTTAATAAAGTAGAAATCCTGTTAACCTGTCACTAGAACCATAGAAACACCCTTAAAGACCTGCATCACCTCAACTAAAGTAGTGGAAGTGCCGCGCAGAAGTATTAGAGAACCAGCACCTAACATTACTTCACCACCTCTCCCTCTCTCAACAGTACCAGCTTGCCAACCCGGGCCGCAGTACCCTGGAGGTGCGGGGAGAGGAGGGCAGCGTGTATGTCTGGCACGGGGTCTTCACTAACTGAGACACAAGGTAGGATGCTGTAGAATGAGAGGAAAAGTACCTCTGGCCCCGCTTCACAGGGATCAAGGGAAGAGAAAGTACTCCTGTCATTTTTTGAGATTATTATTGTTATTGTCATCGTAATTGTTTTCCTGTTTGGGTCTTATTGAGTCGTTATCATTATCATTATTATCATTATTATTTTCTAGGGTAGATGTTGTTAGATTATTGTCATTTTCATCATCATCATCGTCATTATTATTATTATTATTGTTATTATTATTATTATTGTTGTTGTTGTTGTTGTTGTTGTCATCATTATTATTTTACTGAATGAGTGTCTTTAGATTATCATTATCATCATCATTCTGTGAGTTAATTACAATCATTATCATCATTATTGCTACTATCATCATCACTACTACCATCACCATCATTTTGCAGCGAGGGTGTTACTGGATCATCATTGTTTGCCATTATCATTATCATTATCATAATCACAACTATCATTACTGTTATCATCATCATCATCACCATTACTAATATCATCATCACTATCATCACCACTACCACTATCATCATCACCACAATCATCATTATTACTGTTATCATTACCACCACCACCACCACTATCACCACCATTACATTCCAGGTCGTGTTGACTTACTGGCACCACTGACCTGACCAAAAGGAGTCACCTCAGGCCTAAGAACCTTCCAGAACTTTCCAGAACCTTCCAGAATTGAGTCTACTGTGTAAGGTTCCACTCTGGCCGCTGGTTCTGTTTGTACTTCATTTGACTCGGCTTGATTTGGCTTTGTGTGTGTGTGTGTGTGTGTGTGTGCGTGTGTGTGTAAATGGCAGTTGTATTTGTATGTATATCTGACACAAAAATGATAGAGATTATTTAAGTTAGTTTTTATACCATTCTTTTGTGCATATTTCATTTTGATGTTAGTTTTGGCAAAGTTTTCTCAATATATTTTTTTTATTATTATTTATTTTTCTCGTATTTTATTTTTCTTTTCTTTTTTTTTTAATTTGTAATGTCTATTTTGTATTTTGTGGCTGGAGATGTTTTAAAAGGTCATATTTTTGTTATTTTGCTTTATTTTTTCTTATTTTTTTTCATTGTTTTCTTTTTTCTTTTGGTTTTCTTTATTTTCTGTTTATTTTCTGTTTCCTTTTCTTTTTGTGTTCTCCTTACTTTTCTTGTTTCAGATTACTTTTTCTATGTTCTCTTTTCTTTTCTGTTTTCCTTGTTACAGTGTTCTCTCTTCCTCTGTTTTCCTTGTTACAGTGTTCTTTCTTCCTCTGTTCCTTTTCATTTTGTCTGGTTTATTTTGACATCCATACTGGTGAAAAAACAAACAGCTTTATTTGGAAGAGATTAATAACTAATTTTAAAACCATTCACTCGCTCCACACTCATTACTTCCTTTATCTTAAAATCACGTAGATCTATTTAGTTACTGTCAGAGCCGTTAACCCCTAAAGGACAAGGGATGCCGATCAACATCAAAGCATCTGTCAAAAAATAAAAGAAAAGTCTTGAAACCTCCCTCTTCAAGGAATTCAAGTCAGGAATTTGGAAATACAGAAGCAGGCAGGGAGTTCCAGAGTTTACCAGAGAAAGGGATGAATGATTGAGAATACTGGCTGACGCTTGCATTAGAGAGGTGGACAGAATAGTGGTGAGAGAGAGAAGAAAGTGTTGTGGCAAGATCATCTAACCACACCATCAACCACTACGATGCGGGGGGGGTAGAGAAAATGCCTGAGTATGGGGTGTATGGAGAATCGCGGACAACCTGTTTTCTTTATCCCCAAGCCATGGCTGGGGCGAGCCAATCGGACGCGCGGGCTGAGCCACACTCAACATACACTAATGACACCGCATTTAACTCGTGATATCTCCGTAACCATGCCACCTACAGACTTCCGGATGGTGTCATTTGAAAGACGAGGAGTTGGTTGTGGGAAGAGTATCGTTTTGTTTCACTCGTTCATTGTAGGTTAAGAGTAATAAGCATGCAAAAACTGGCTATTTTATGTGTTTTGAACTCAATCTGCAGTCCTGGAAATGACTCCCTTCCCCCTCTCTGTTCCTTTAGGGGTTAATTATGTCATGTTGAAATTTGGAGCTTGAAAACACAGCAATATTGACCTCAAGACTGTGAAATAGAATGTTGTGAGAGGTTAGGTCAAGTTAGGTGATGTTGGGTCAGGTTAGGTCAAGGTTTGGTATAATGTTTGTTTCTTGTCTCCTTTTGAACATGAAAACACTGCAAAATTGACCTGATTAATTGGCCATAGAGGTTAGGTCAGGATTCAATAATGCTAGTGTCACGCCTGTTTTGAATCATTATTATTTGCTATATCAGGATTTAAATAGCAAGGTTTTTCTGTCTGTCTTTATGCTAGGCCAGCAATTCCACATGGGGCAGCCCAGACCTGGCACCACATACACACACACAATCACACACACACATCATTCACACTCTTAACCCTGTCAGCCGTGCCAAGATTGAAAAAAACTTATCTTTTTAACCCAATCCACTGTTTTTTTGGGGGGTTTTTATTGGTTTTATGTATTTATTTTTTTATTTGTTTTTTTATTTATTCTTCTTATTTATATGTAAATCAGTTTAAATAAGCAACTGAAAAGTAATCTAGAGTGAACAAAAGGTTTGAATTTATTTATTTATTTATTTTTTATTTTTCATGTAGGAGGGGCACCAGCCAAGAGCAAGGAAAATATAATAAAAAAAAAAAAGGTCCACTGAGGTGCCAGCCCTCCAACACAGTCGAAAGTGGTAGTCAGAAATTGCAAGATGAGTTTCTTGAAACCTCCCTCTTGAAGGAGTTAAACTCATAGGAAGGTAAAAATAGAGAAGCAGGCAGGGAGTTCCAGAGTTTACCAGAGAAAGGGATGAATGATTGAGATTACTGGTTAACTCTTGCAGTAGAGAGGTGGACAGAATAGGGATGAGTTTTTTTTTTTTTTTTTGGTGTTTTTTTTCTTTTTAATGCCAACCCTGGCCCCTGGTGGAATGGGTTTGTACTACTACTTCTACTAATCTACCTGTCTATCTGCCAGGCCAGCTATCACACACAGGGCAGGCCAAACAACACACACACACACACACACATGCACATTCTTAGCCTTGTCAGCCCCTGGTGGAAAGGGACAGTCTCGTGGACCACCGTGCTACACCCCAAGAGGTTTTCCGAGATGTATTAAAACTTGCATAGGAATCATTCAGGAAATAGTCTTTGAAACTAAGTCATAGGGAAGTATTTTGTATGTGTTTCTGGTGATTATCTGAAGACCGGTGGACAAAAGCTTTAGTACAATAACCAGTGGGAGGACCAAAGAGGCTCCAGAGATGGTGTGTCGAGGAGAACATGATAACACTGTAAATTTGTAAGTGTTTCCGTGATTCTAATAGATTGGAAGGCTGTAAAGAAAGTTATTAAGGTATTCAAGAGTGTTTTCTTGATTCTAATTGTTTGGCAGTCTGTAATGGAAATTAATGGGGTTTTTCAAGAGAGTTTGACAGTCTAAAGGAAGTCATTGGGGTTTTCAAGAGTGTTTTCGTGATTCTAATAGTTTGGCAGTCTGTAATGGAAGTTATTGGGGTTTTTCAAGAGAGTTTGACAGTCTAAAGGAAGCCATTGGGATTTTCAAGAGTGTTTTCAAGGTTCTATTGATAGTGTGAATCTTGAATGGAAGGTATTGACTCAGTGAACCAGAGACAGAGACACACACAGAAAGCAAAGCAAATTCATACACATCAAATTTTTATCTCTGTACCACACTCAGGAGACACACATGAAAAACAGAGCAAACTTGCACCTCTTTACCACACTGACTCTTCAGAGACAAAGATACAATTAAAACAGTCGATCTTTTCTCAGTGGCACAGGTAGCATTCAAGAGAGACACACAAGAAACAAACCAAATTTTTTACCAAACCAGAGACAAATACACAGAAAAACCCAGCAAATCTTTAACTTTTACCACACTAGAGACAAAGATACAACAAAAACACAGTTGATCTTTCTCCCAGTGCCACAGCCAGCATTAAGAAACTGACACACCTGTAAAACAAACCAAATTTTCAACCATACCAGATCTTGAACTCCTTACCACTTCAGAGACAAAGATACAACAAAAACAGTCGATCTTTCTCACAGTGCCACGGTCGGCATTAAGAAACCAACACACATGAAAAAACAAACCAAATTTTCAACCACCGCAGATCTTGAACTTACCACTTAAGAGACCAACAATAAAAAACACATCAGATCTTTCTCCCAGTGCCACAGTCAGCATTCACAAGGGGCCTGAGAGTGCTGGAGTGCCACTACAACCCAGCACTGCCCCTCAGCACACCCCTGGCTGCAGTAACACACATCCAAACACTGTTACCTTAAGTGCTTATCAATTTGTGCCTCATGCAGTTAATTTCTGCAGTGTATTGTCAGAATTCTTGGTCATTCGTACATATTACCTATTTAACCAACCAGCATTAACCCATGTATTCCTGGATCTTGTGTATGTAAATGTATAGTGTATTATACAGGTTTTTGTGTGTATGTGTGTGTGTGTGTGTGATTTTTTTCTTTTGTTTATTTATTTATTTATTTATTTATTTTTTTGTCATGAAAGGGAAAAGATTAGATGGGTTTTGGTGTTAGTGCTGTAATGTATAGGTATTATTTCATGTGTGTGTGTGTGTGTGTGTGTGTGTGTGTGTGTGTACTTTGCTGTATTGTGCTAATCTTTCAAAAGCTTAGGTGGAGTTAGAAGTAAGCTTTTTACAGTGCTTTTTGTCAGCCAGGATCTGTGTGTGTGTGTGTGTGTGTGTGTGTGTGTGTGTGTGATCTTTATATACATTCCAGCCTGTTTCATTAGTCCAGTCTTCCCACATGTGACTTGCTATACATGAAAAACGGTATTATTCTCATCCCTACAGTGTCATGAGGTGTGTGGCAGTAATTGGGCTGGTGAGAACACAGGGGTATGGTAACACTGCTAGACTGATGCTCTCACTCACTCACTCTCACTCCCTGACTTGCTTATTAATCTATATATTCACTCCTGTCTTGTTTTGAAGCATGACAGACTAATGTTTATCAGTTAAAGCTATTAATTTATCACTGAATGCCAGATTAACTAAATGAAAACAATGTGGTGTCTTGAAATTGAAGGTTTTTATAGCATATGTTTTTAAATATGGGAGGGAATGTGTAGACCAGCCATCAAGTGAGTGAGACTGAGTGTGAGAGAGAGAGAGAGAGAGAGAGAGAGAGAGAGAGAGAGAGAGAGAGAGAGAGAGAGAGAGAGAGAGAGAGCATAAGTTTCGCAGTGTTACCATGTCCCAGTTACTGCCACACACCAGATGACACACAGCATAGATAAAATACAAGAGGTGTGTGGGCTGTGTGTGGGTATTTCGCTTGTAGATTGTGCGGATGTTGGTGTCGGTTGTGGAAAGCAGGTGTTGATGTAGAAGTAGCACCGTTGAAAATCTTGAGTGGAAATTTTGTTGTCCATAAAAAATGCAAGATTGGGAGGATTAGAAAATTTGATATATCCGAAAATTTGTTATATTTGCGTTAACTGATGTCAAAATATGATAACTGCTAGATTTTCACACCTTAATGAACCTTTTTATTAATTTTTCATTGTTCCTTATGTTAACTTATGCCAGCGATCTCTTGCATAAAAAAACAATAAATAAAAAATCAAGCTACACCCCTGCTCAAATCACAACCGCCAGCACAACACACCTGCGGCCACACACGCCCGTTGCCTCGCGTGTGGGAAGCCTGCCTCTCCTTTCCTTTTAACGAGTCAGTCAAGGGAATGACTCGACAAGGACAAAATATAGTACAAATGTCGCGTTGGTTGTAAATCAACATGTTATTGAAGACGTGGGAATATTATTATTATTATTATTATTATTATTATTATTATTATTATTATTATTATTATTATTATTCTTTTTGGCATTTTTTGGTGGGTATGTTTTTCGATTTGTCATTTTTGCAAGTGATATATTTTTTAGCTGTTTTTTTTGTTTATTTTATTATTATTATTATTTTTTTTTTTATCATTCAGTACAAGAAAATACATTACAACTTCTATTTATCATTTATACAAGTGTAATATGTATTTTTTTAGGTAATTTTTCAGTCTTTATTTACAAATTGATAGAAGAAAGGGAAAAAACAGAACCTGGAGATGTCAGTATATTGTGTTTCAGGTGTGTGGCAGTGACTGAAGCAGGTGTGGACATGGGACCTGTATATACTGTCTTATTCTGTCTACTTTCCATTTCTACCCTCTTCTATATTTATTCATTTATGTTTTTCTCCCCCTTTGTTATTTTTCTCCCTTCGTATTGTCTCCCTTTTTTTTCGTTTTCGATTTTTTTCTTTCTCCGTCATTTATATTCTCTTATTTCACTCCTGTTCCACTTTCATTGCCTTCCTCCTCCCATTTCTCTTCTTCCTCTTCTTCCACCTCCTCCAGTCCTCCCATTTTCCTTCCTTCTCTTCTCCGTCCTCTTTTTTTTCTCTTCTCTCTCTCATCCTGTTCTCTCTTTTTCACTCTCATTTCTCTCCTGTTGCTCTCACTCACTCACTCACTCACTCACTCACTCACTCACTCACTCACTCACTCACTCACTCACTCACTCACTCACTCACTCACTCACTCACTCACTCGCTGGTTGGCCTACACGTTCCTATCTAGCTTTAAAATGTGATAAACTATTGTATTTAAAACTTGAAAATAACTAATTCTGAGACACCAGTTTTCATTTGGTTAATCTGGAATAATTCATTGGTTTGGCTTATGTTAGGCTTTGTTAGGGAGGGAATGTGTTGACCAGCCAGCTAGTGAGAGAGAGAGAGAGAGAGAGAGAGAGTGTGCATCAGTCTAGCAGTGTTACCATGTCCTTGTGTCTCTGTGTCTATTACTGCTACATGCTTCCTGCCACACTGTATTGCTAAAACCCACAGGTGTTGCATATGTGGACTCGCAAAGGTTAAAAGTTATTGGATTTATATATTTTTTTGTTGTCTTATGAGAAAATGTGCGAGTTATGGATTAGAACATTGATGAGTTGAAATGTTTAATGTTTGTGTATTTTAGAAAAGTTTTTGTTTTTATATTTTTTTTTTAACTCAGAAAATGTTTTATCATAATTCACAGTTGTTATTTTTCTTTTATTTGATTTTTTTTCTTGAAGTTTAGTTAGTGAGCTTTGTCATACTGTTATTATTCCATCATTCACTTATTTATCTTTGCAGAGGTACAGTAACAGTGGAATAAATAATATAATACATAAAACAGTAGAAAAAAAAAGAAAAAAACATTTCGTCTTCCAACTAAATAAATAAGTAATTCTTTATCAAACTTTTGCACTGGAAAAGTAAAAAAATTCAGGGTTTTGTCGTTTTTTTACAATATAGAGTTTGTATTTATTTTATTGCAAGTGTTTGTTTGTGTGTTGTGTTTGTGTTGGAGGGAGTGTGTGTGTTTGTAGCTTTGTGTGTGTTTCTGGGAATTACTACAATTATTATTATTATTATTATTATTATTATTATTATTATTATTATTATTATTATTATTATTATTATTATTATTGATTTATTACTTTTAATGTTTTATCTATTTATTTTTTTCATTCTTTATTTATTTATTAATTTTCTTGTCTCCCCACGTGTCATGGAAGAAGCGAGTGGTGTTTGTTACATAAATGAAATGGTCAGTACATTTATTACAACAGGTGCATCTAATAACTTTATTATTATTATTATCACCGAAGTATATTTTGTATCAAAATAAAAATTACATAGCAAATTAGATCATGCAAGGGTTTTATTTCCTTCCTTTGTCTTTCATTGTGTTGGGATCTTGATCTTCACCCTCCTCATTTCTTATCTTCTCTTTCTCGTCTTCCTTTTCCTTCTCTTTGTTCTCCAGTCCTCTTAATTTTACAATCTTAACTATTTCTTTCCTCCATCTACTTTTAACATGCTATAGTGAGTCATTCCTCCTCCTCCTCTGCTTTCTTCTCTTCTTCCTCCTTTTCTCTCCTCCTGGTCCTTGTTACCTGTATATGAAAAGACATCCATAAATATTCTAAACATTTCAAAATTCGCGCCTTTTAAAATCACGGTTTCACTCACTCTAGGTAAACTTTTAGAGAATGGAAATATAAAAGGACCTTATTAATTTATTTTCCATTAATTTTCATGTTTTATAATAGTCTCCCCGATGCATAATAAGAGAAATAATGTAATGGGTTACCAAGAACATTACATCTGCGTGCGCATGACGTAAGGAATGTCAACAAACGGAGTATTTAGCACGTGTTTGCCCCCCGCCATGTTTATTTCTCTTATGTGTGAAATATCCGGCGTGTTTCCTTCTACCAATGGACCAATGGGACATCAATATACCAGTAAGTAGAATGTGCTGTTATTTTCCTGTTTTTTCATAAAGTTTTCTTGAATATTTGCAGTTTTCCTTTACGGTTTCTTTCTAGGGTCCGTTTTCTTCGGTGCCTCATCGAGTTTATTGAAAATTTTAGTGTTTTCTTTGTTATTTCCCCGCAATTGTGTGTTTTCAGTATGTTTTCTTAGTCATTTCCTCTTAAGTGTATGTTTTCAGTGTTATGGCGAAACTGTCATTAAAATCCATTGCTAGGCTGTATAGATTCACCTTGAGTTAGGCGGACACGTATCTAAGTACCTAACATTTCACGGGCCTGCGACAAGACACAATACTTAGGTGGAATTTAACGCGAGATGTCCGGCAAGGATGGTACAATGTTGAGAAGGACCTTGTGAATTGAGTACTGGCTGGAGTCTTTGATAAACAGCGGACATGTTACTTGGTCACTGTTTGGAAATGAGTGATGCCCCGTTTAGCAGCTGGCTTGATAATGGTTCGCTCCGGGGTGGTGAATCCGCTCGACTCGTATCCACATTGCTTCATCTACTCGTCACAGTGGATTGTTATACTTTGAGTTAATTCCACCGTTAATGTCGCCGTGGTAACGATAATTCTGATAGTATTTTTCCATGCTGTTTTCTATCATGTCTGTGTTTCCAGTGTATTTCCTTCCTGCTTCCTCTCATATGTGCGTTTTCAGTGTATTTCCTTGCTGTTTCCTCTCATATGTGCGTTTTCAGTGTATTTCCTTCCTGCTTCCTCTCATATGTGCGTTTTCAGGGTATTTCCTTCCTGCTTCCTCTCATATGTGCGTTTTCAGGGTATTTCCTTCCTGCTTCCTCTCATATGTGCGTTTTCAGTGTATTTCCTTGCTGTTTCCTCTCATATGTGTGTTTTCAGTGTATTTCCTTTCTGTTTCCTCAAAAGGGTGTTAGATAATGAGTTTTCTGTTCCTTAAGTTTCTAAAATACTTCACTGCTACGTTTAAAAGTGCATTCACTCACTTTTTTTCATCAGTTGCATTAAATATTTAGTGTTTTTTTCCTTTCATGGCTTAAGACACTATGATAAATAAAATAAAATAAAATAAAGTAAATAAATAAATAAAAATAGATAAATAAACAGTTTTTCGCTAAGTTCCGTAAACTATCCATTGTGTTTCGTCCATGTCGTAATCTGAAGGTAAAACACCAATGCAGTGAAGAAGAAAGGGTTTATTATAATTATCAATACATTATCCCTGAGGAAACTTCAATAATCTGACCCAGTACAAAATTGACAGAGTTCGGTAGGAGAGGTTGCATGTGCCGGGTATTCTAAAACTGTCAACATTGTACCGTGGAAAATTTTGAAATGGTTAGCAACGATAATTTAGCATTTTATCGACTTATTTATCATTATCATTACATTTCTTTGAGGTTCCATAATAATGATAAAAAAAAAATATGGTTAATCTTACAAACAAACCCAAATCACTAAACGAAACGTGAGTGTAAACATCTTTAGGGTTACGAGTCTGATATGGCTACACTGGCTGCGAGAATGAGCCGCGACTAAATCCAGCTGAACCTAAACTTCATTCGTTCGTGTGTTTGTTTACAGGCAAAGTTAGATTAGGTTAGGTTAGGTTAGGTTAGTGTTAGATTAGGTTAGGTTAGGTTAGGTTAGGTTAGGTTAGGTTAGTGTTAGATTAGGCTAGGTTAGGTTAGGTTAGGTTAGGTTAGATTAGATTAGGTAAGGTTAGGTTAGGTTAGGTTAGGTTAGGTTAGGTTAGGTTAGTGTTAGATTAGGTTAGGTTAGGTTAGGTTAGGTTAGGTTAGGTTAGATTAGGTAAGGTTAGGTTAGGTTAGGTTAGGTTAGATTAGGTTAGGTTAGGTTAGGTTATGTTAGGTTAGGTTAGTGCTCTTAGGTTAGGTTAGGTTAGGTTAGGTTAGTGTCCTTAGTGGGTGTTCAGGGGCAACGTTACATTGGTGTCAGTTTTTTTAGGAAATGTTAGTTAAATTTGGCAGTTTTGCACCGTAGACTTTCAATTTGAGCGGCCATATTGCTCATTTTTCCTTCCCCCAACCTCCGATTCCCCACAGTAACCCCCTCCCCCTGTTTGCATGAGGGGATGGGGGAGGGGGGGGAGAGAAGGACGCAGATATAAAAAAGAATTACTTGAATAATACTAAGAAGAAGAAGTAAGAGAACAGAATAACTAATGAAAAAAAAATAATAACAATAATGATAATAACAATAAGACTAGAACAATAACAACAACAACAACGAAAAAAACAATAACAAAAACAACTTCCCAGACAACCCCACTCCCCCTTCCCGCTACCACCACCACAACCACCACAACCACAATCCTTCCTAACCTTCGAGACTATCCTACCACATTTTACTAATCCCTGAGGAGAGAGAGGCGGCAGCGAAGTGGAGCGGGGAGATCCAGAGTATTTATAGACCCCGGCAGCTCCCCTCCAACCCTCAGTAGCTCCCTGACGGCGACGCGGGCGAGGTGCAGGAGAGGGGGCGGGTCTCGGCAGCAGTGGGGGGGCAAGAGGGAGGCCGGGTCAGAGTAGTTGAGTTGATCCCGAAGTAGTTTGTGTGGTACCCTTGTGATGGTCCGGAGTAGGTATCTGTTAGGTAGTTAAGTGGTTAATTAAGGGTAGGATAGGTAGTTAGGTTTTGAGTTTGTTAGGTTAAGGGTCGTTAGGATAGGTTAGGTTAGGAAATTCAAGGGAAAAATCATTCTAGGTAAAAGACGAAGACAAAAATAATGATTGATGATAAGAAAAAGTGAATAAAGTAGAAGGGAAGTGAAGAAAAATAGTAACTCGATAAGGAAAATAAGAAAAAAGTGATAAATGAAAGAAATGGAGAGAAAGTCAAGAAAACACTCATTCTCGATAAAGAAAATAAAAGAAAAAAATAAAGAAACTCATAAAAAGTCTATATAAAAAAAGGGTGAGAAATTAATTAACCTGTCTTCTCACCTGAGGCATTTTGCAGTGGGGCTGTTGCCTGCCCAGGTGAGGAGGTCAGGTGCAGGGGGGGCGCCGCTCCCCTCCTCAGACCCCCGCCACTCGTCCAACAATTTCCGGATTAAAAATATTACTGCTTGATAGACGCCATTCCTGAAAAACGAAGAGAGAGAAAGAGAGAGAGAGAGGAAGCGAGAAAAATAAGAAAAAAAAGATGAAAAAAAAGGATAAACTGCACAACACTAAAGAAAACAAAGAAATATAAGAAAAAAAACAAGAAAAACAATACAGTCTCAACCGCAACACTTACATATTAATCCTCTTGTGTTGCTGGTGGTGGTGGTGGTGGTGGTGGTGGTGGTGGTGGCCCGCGCCGTGGTGTAGCAGAGTGAGCACCAGTGAGGGGCAGCCAGCCAGCGCCGCCACCACCAGGGGAGGGGAACCGCAACACCACAGCGGCTCACTCAGCATCGTGGTTACCCTGGAGAGAGAGAGAGAGAGAGAGAGAGAGAGAGAGAGAGAGAGAGAGAGAGAGAGAGAGAGATGAGAGTATTTTTTTGTTTATTTGTTTGTTTTATGTTAGTATTTAATTAGTTTATTTATTTTCTGATTTGATTTTTCTATTTTTTTTTGTATTTTTCTTTAAGTTTATTTAGTTTTGTAATTGTTGATGTATATTTTTTTTGTCTTCTTCTTCTTCTTCTTCTTCTTCTTCTTCTTCTTCTTCTTCTTCTTCTTCACTAATCAATCTATTCACCGTTTCATCTCTCCCTCCCTCCCCCCTCTCTCTCTCTCTCTCTCTCTCTCTCTCTCTCTCTCTCTCTCTCTCTCTCTCTCTCTCTCTCTCTCTCTCTCTCTCACCTGACTCCCTTCACCTTCCTCACGTTCTCAAGGATGACATGAAGTTCCCACGCCTCTTCCTCCTCTTCCTCTTCCTCTTCATCCTCCTCGTGGTACCAGCAGGAGTAGGTGTCTTCCCCCCTCCTCCTCCGCCCCCCCACCAGGAGCCCCAGCTGCGGGAGGAGGAGGAATGTAAAGGAAGACAAAGGAAGATACGAATGATAAAGAAGAGTTAATACGAAAAATGAAGAAAATTAGTAGAAAAATTAGAAAGAAAATAAGAAAAATGAATAAAAATAATCGAAGAGGAAAAAAAATAATCGGAAAGGGAAAAAAATAAAAGAGAACACAAAAAAGTAAAAAAAAACAAGAAAATAAAAAGAAAAACAAGAAGGAAAACAAATAAATAAATAAATCGCCCCCAAAAAATAAGACAATAAGAAAAACAAGGAAAAAAATAACACACACACACACACACACACACACACACACACACACACACACACACACACACACACACACAGACACACACACACACACACACACACACACACACACACACACACACACACACACACACACACACACACACACACACACACACTCACCAGAAGCCTGTCGAAGGATCCCTCACAGTCCCATATATCTTGAAGGAGGCGCTGCAGGAGGTGGTGATGGTGATGGTGGTGGTGGTGGTGGTGAAGGAAGCGAAGGGCTGATTTGATGCCCAGGT
>NC_087196.1:9315857-9318357 GCF_035594125.1 Scylla paramamosain | reverse complement strand
TTGTTGTTGTTGTTCTTGTTCTACTACTACTACTACTGCTACTACTACTACTACTACTACTACTACTACTACTACTACTACTTTTCTTCTTCCTTTCCAGTGACAAGACAGATTAATGAAAAAAAAAATAATGGTGATATTTTTGAAGCTTTAGTGAACTTTGGAAAAAAATAAAAAGAAAATTGTATGTTTTTTTTATGACGTGAGCGAAAAAAAAAGAATTATTATCATTGTTGTTATTGTTATTTTTATTATTTTTTTTTCCTTTTCTCCTCTCTTCGCAATTGGCAAGGAAGGAAATAAGGTAAAATTTATATTAAAAAAAAGAAAAGGAATAGTTTTAATATATTGTTTGTTTTTGTGTTTGTTCGCTCGTTTGTTCGTTTGTTTGTTTGTTTACCTACACGTGTGGTCTTCGTAATGTAAGTATTTGTGTGTGTGTGTGTGTGTGTGTGTGTGTGTGTGTGTGTGTGTGTGTGTGTGTGTGTGTGTGTGTGTGTGTGTGTGTTTCTGTCTGTACTACACACACAATGAAAGATACACACACACACACACACACACACACACACACACACACGAACGAAGGAAGAGAAAGAGAGAGAGAAGAAAAAAACAGAAGAAAGAGAAAGAAAGAAAGAAGGAAAAAAAGAAAGCAAACATTGAAATTCTGACAATAAAAGAAAGAAAGAAAGAAAGAAACACATTCATGAAATTCAAATGAGGAAGAAAGATGAATGAGAAAATAAAAGATTGGAAGATGAAAAAAATGAATAAACGATATACATAACAAAGCAGAGAGAGAGAGAGAGAGAGAGAGAGAGAGAGAGAGAGAGAGAGAGAGAGAGAGAGAGAGAGAGAGAGAGAGAGAGATAAGCTTCACTCAATACAACATTCGTGCGTGTCAGAAATTACATATTGGTAGAAATTATTAAGTGATTTAGCGGCAAGACAATGCTAAACTCATACTGACAGTGTTATACTACATGTTCACTATTCTTTTCGTTTTCACTTTCACTATCCTTTCATTATTTTATTATTATTATTATTATTATTATTATTATTATTATTATTATTATTATCTCTTCATCATTATTATTATTTTCACTACGTGTTTACTATCTTTTTCATTTTCTTTTCACTATCTTTTCGTTATTTCTTCACTATCTTCAGTACATGTTCACTATCTTTTCATTTTCATTTTCACTATCTTTTCATTACAGTAAAATCCCTCTTATCCGGCATCAACGGGACCGCCGGCATGCTGGATACTTGAATATTGCCGGATACTTGAATAGAAATGAAATTATGTCCACAATCACCACCCTACACTCACGCATCTTACCATAACAAAGATCAGCTGATCTGATCAGCTGCTTAAGTGTAAGCACAACACGCTTCCTCTTTTCTACAACTTTAGCCATGATGAAGGCGTCAGGCGATAAACAGTGCACACGCGGGACTGAGTCACTGAGTAAACACAGTGCAGTGGGCCGCGGGTGGCGCGAAGCAGTGCGCTCTGGTGGCGAGGGGACAAAGTATGCCTCGCGCGGGAATTTTAATCGATTTTATGAGTACACATTGATTTTTTATTGATTTTAAGGCTCGGGGAAAAATGTGACTTGAAGCTGCCGGATACTCGAATGCCAGATGAGAGGGATTTTACTGTATTTCTTCACTACACTACATGTTTTTTTTCACTATCTTCACTATATGTTCACTATCTTTTTCGCCGTATTTTCACTATTTTTTTCACTATTTTCACTATCTTCACTATCTTTTCGTTCTCTTTACCTTATCTGTTCACCATATGTTCACTATCTTTTCGCCATATTTTCACTATTTTTTCACTTTCTTTCCACTATCTTCACTATAATATTTCCGCCATCTTTTCATTATCGTTTCGCTGTCTATTTTCATTATCTTCACTATCTTTTCATTACCTTTTTTTTTACTATATTATCACTATTTTTCACTATCTTTTCACTATCTGTTCATTATCATCTCACCATCTTTTCGTTTTCTATTTTCGTAACCTTTTCACCATCCTTACATTATCTTTTCACTATCTTTTCATTACCTTTTTTTTACTATATTATCACTATTTTTCACTATCTTTTCACTATCTGTTCATTATCATCTCACCATCTTTTCGTTTTTCTATTTTCGTAACCTTTTCACCATCCTTACATTATCTTTTCACTATCTCCACTTCACAGACACGTAAAGAGAAGCTGTATTTTCAAAAAGACATATTTAATTTGTTCTATATTGCTTATTTTTTTCCTTGCCTTCTGCGTCTCTAGTACACACACACACACACACACACACACACACACAGAGATAGACAGATAGATAGATAGAGACATGAATAGATCGATAGATAGACACAAATACATATATAAATGGATAAATAGATAGATAGTTTTTTTTTACCACACACACACACACACACACACACACACACACACACACACACACACACAAAAGATTTTCCTCCTTT
>NC_087196.1:9303357-9305857 GCF_035594125.1 Scylla paramamosain | reverse complement strand
AGAGGAGGAGGAGGAGGAGGAGGAGGAGGAGGAGGAGGAGGAGGAGGAGGCAAGGACGAGAAGAGGCAAGGACGATAAAGAATAATAAGACAAATAAAAGGAAGAGAAATGGAAGAAGATAAACAAGGAAGCAGACAGAAGAAGGAGAAGGAGGAGGAGGAGGAGGAGGAGGAGGAGGAGGAAGAAGAAAAAGAAGAAGAGGCAAGAAGAAGGAAACACATAAAGAAGAATAAGATAAATAAAAACAGGAGAGAGAGAGAGAGAGAGAGAGAGAGAGAGAGAGAGAGAGAGAGAGAGAGAGAGAGAGAGAGAGAGAGAGAGAGAGAGAGAGAGAGAGAGAGAGAGAGAGAGAGAGAGAGAGAGAGAGAGAGAGATGCTGAAGAAGAGAAAAAGGAATAAGAATAATAATAATAAGAATAAGAAGAAGAAAAGAGGACTAGGAACCATAAAAATAAAGGAGAAAAAAAGCAAATATAGATTATTGAGACAAATCTATGTAATGTTTCTCTCTCTCTCTCTCTCTCTCTCTCTCTCTCTCTCTCTCTCTCTCTCTCTCTCTCTCTCTCTCTCTCTCTCTCTCTCTCTCTCCTCGTTAACCCTTTGAAAGATTGACTGTTTTGTTTTGTTTTGTGTTGTGTTGTGTTGTGTTTGTTTTGTTGTGTTTGTGTTTTTTTCTAGTTTTCTTTCTTTGTTTTTCTCTTTTTTTCGTTTTTTTATTTCGTTTTTTCTTTTTTTTTCGTTTTCGTTTTGTTTTTTTGTCTCTTTTTTTCGTTTTCTATCTTTTCTCCTCGTTTGTTTTCCGTTTTCTCTTTCTTTTGTTCTCGTTTTCGTTTTCTTCTCTCCTTTTTTTTCGTTTTCTATCGTTTTCTCTTCGTTTTTCGTTTTCTCTTTTCGTTTTTCGTGTTTTATTTCTATTTTTCCTTTCCCGTTTTCTCTCTCACATTTCCTCGTTTTCTCTTTCTCTTTTCCTCTTTTTATATTCAAACCATTTTTCTTTTTAATTTCTCTTTCATATTTAGCGAATTTGTCTCTTTTCTCCTTCATTATCACCAGTTTTCCTCTTTCCCGTTTTATATTCACGCTATTTTCATTTTTTCCTCTATTCTCTTTCACTTTTAGACAAAATTTTCATCTTTCCTCAATATTCAATCTACCATTTGCGCTTCTCTCGATTCCTCTCTTTTACACACTCACTCAGACAGACAGACGCAGACATACACACAGACGGACACCTTCCATTCACCGTACATACATAATTCACCCCCATTCAGTAGCTAGTCGTAAATTAAAAGCAAATAATGATAAAATAAGTGTTGTTTATTTTTTCAGTGCAATTTTTTTTTATTTATTTATTTTTTTTGAGAGGCAATAAAGGAGAAAGTTGACTACAGGTTATCAAGCATTGGTATTTATGAGGCACTATTCGTGTATTCATTCTCCTCCTGGCTATAAATAGATGGCTATAGATATTTTGTTATTAGTACAGAGAGAGAGAGGGGGAGGGGGAGAGAGGGGGAGGGAAGAGGAGGGTTACGAAAAGAGATGGATAAGTAAGGTTAGATAAAGAAGTAAATAAATAGAAAAAAAGTAAAAGAGAGAGAGAGAGAGAGAGAGAGAGAGAGAGAGAGAGAGAGAGAGAGAGAGAGAGAGAGAGAGAGAGAGAGAGAGAGAGAGAGAGAGAGAGAGATAAGCAAACGAGATAAACAAACAGAAAATAGAGACACTGATAGATGAGAGAGAGAGAGAGAGAGAGAGAGAGAGAGAGAGAGAGAGAGAGAGAGAGAGAGAGAGAGAGAGAGAGAGGCAGATTTAAAAATAAGTGGTTTGTTTGAACGGAACAAAAGATCCTTTATTAAATTTTGGAACTAATTCGTTGCAGTTGAATGTGTGTGTGTGTGTGTGTGTGTGTGTGTGTGTGTGTGTGTGCGTGCGTGTGTGTGCGGTTATGCATGTAAAAATATTCATGTTTCTCATCCTCACTTTTATTTTTTAAAGATTTTACCAAACTATTATTTTTATTATTCGTATCTTTTCATTTATTCCTCTCACTCTCTCTCTCACTCACTCAATAGTAGTAGTAGTAGTAGTAGTAGTAGTAGTAGTAGTAGTAGTAGTAGTGGTGGTGGTGGTGGTGGAAGCAGTAGCAGAAACGAAACCAGATTGATTCACTTCGAGCTGTCCGGCCCGGCTTGACCTTATTTCGCTTTTTAAACACTAATATCTCCGGAACTACGCGGTCAATCCTAGCGAAATTACCACTGGATGATAGCACAACTCAGTCGCTTTTACGTGGTATACCTTTCATCTCCTCTATTGGGTGAAGTCAACGAGTAACTTGCAAAAAACTAGAAGGGTGTCGAAAAATGAGATTCAGCCTATTTCCTTCAATTTCCACTATATTTTTCAACAAGAGCGGACACACACACACACATACACACACACACACACACACACACACACACACACACACACACACACACACACACACACACACACACAC
>NC_087196.1:9228357-9250857 GCF_035594125.1 Scylla paramamosain | reverse complement strand
ACTGAGGGCACAGCATCAGGTTATTTTTTTTCCTTATAATCAATGGCCTTTTCTAATTTTCATGTTCTTTACTTGTTCTTTTGCTGTTATATTATTGTTCTTACCTTATTTTCCTTTTTGTTCTCATGGAGTGGAAATTTTGGCTTGTTTCATCAAGGCACACTAAGTTTTCAATGTTTTCCTTTTTTTCCTTGCATTCTTCCTGTTTTTATTTTTCTACATTCTTCCATTTTTTTTTTTTTTTATTTCCTAAGCTAGTTGTTGCTCTGCCATGCTGGGATACAAGACAAATAAAACAGTGTTATATTTCTTGTTGCTGTATTCTTTATTTCATGAATCGTCGCACAGGAAAACACAACAAGAAGGAATTGGACAACACATCAACTTTGGTTTTGAATGTAGAGACTTACTGTTTGTTTTCTTCATTCTGTTTCCAAAAAAAGCAAGACTGTTTTTGTGCTTCAGTTTCTTTTTCTAATATATTTTTTGACCCAGCAGAGGAAGGGGGGAAGGGAGGGGTGGGGAGGGGCGGCTTATCCCACGCCCTTCCCCCCCCCACACTAACTCAGGCTAAAGTTGCTTGCTGGGGTGAGTAAGGGAAAAAAGTAGAGGAGAAGTTAAGTGTCAATTGAAACCGTCTTGTCAGTCAGTTTTGTTTGTTTGTTTGTTGGTTTGTATGCCTGCTTGTCATTTTGATGTTTGTCTGTCTGTCTGTTTGTCATTTTGTTGGTTTGCCTCTCTGTCTGTCTGTCTGTCTATCTGTCTGTCTGTCTGTCTGTCTGTCTGTCTGGTACAAAGTAACACTAACATGTATTTATTTATTTTTTTAAGGAAATATTAAAGAAATAGTTTTTAATTTTGTGTAAATTTGTTAATGGAATATTTGGCAATTTAGTTTCTTTTATTTATTTATGTATGTATTTATTTTTGGCACCCTTGTACTGAACAGAGAGGTCATAGAAAATGGGAAGAGGTCAGGTCAGGCCAGGTCGTGTCATGTCAGGTCATGTCGTGCTGATGTGATAGATGCCATGACTCAGTAATTACAGGTTACAGAATTACAGTGATTATTATAAGAATTACGGTCACTCTCTCTTGTCTCACCAAACTGTGCATTTCCAATTAAGTCATTCTGTTTTATCATTATTATTGTTATTATTATTATTATTATTATTATTATTATTATTATTATTATTATTAATATTATGGAATGGTTTGGGTTGTAACAATTAGTGTTAAGTTTGTTAGTTTAGGTTAGGTTAGGTTAGACTTAAAAATATTAACAGCAACAATAATAATGATAGTAAAAACGTATGTACAACAATATATATATTTACCGAAAGTTGGTTAGACTGAGGAAAAGTTGAACAATGTAAAAAAAAGTTGATAAATAATAACAACAATTTGCAACAACTGTATGCTAGGTTAATTTAGCATCTGTTCAGTGAGAAGACTAAATTATTTTAATCAGGCTAGAAAAAATGTTAATAAATAATAATAACAATTTACAGCAATGATATGATTGGTCAATTGAGCTTCTTGTTAGGCTAGGTGAGATTACACCATGCAAGACCAAGAAAAACAAACTCCAATAGAAGTACGTAACAAAAACACAAAGATATAAACCCGACCAAATCAGAAAACACACAATGGTCTTTGAGAGAGATGCTGTAATCTATAAATTCACCCAAAATGAGAAGAAACAGATAGCAGAGAGAGAGAGAGAGAGAGAGAGAGAGAGAGAGACTAATCAAAACGTCAGAACAGTTGGTGGCAAAAAAACGTCACGAGTCTGTTTGTTTCGTGCTTGTCTAGACCAACAGAAGCGTAAGAGGGAGAGATACAGACATACGAATTAAGAACAGACAGAGAACACTAATCAGAATGTACCGTAGTAAATGTCAGAGCAGTAGTCGGCAAAAATAAGTCGAGTATCTTAATTAAGGCTTGTTTTTTCATTCATTCCAAGCCTCCAAAGATAAACAGGTGAAGAAGTAACCAGGAAAGAGCGAAAGAACGAACGCCAATCAGAATGTACTGTAGTAAATGTTTAAACAGCCAGCAAAAACAAGTCGAGTGTATTAATAAAGGCTTGTTTTCATTTTTCATTCTCCAAGCCTGCGAAGACAAACAGGTGTAGTAGTAACAGAGGCACTGCACAGCCACACGCCCGCCCCGGTAGGCAGGCGTTTCAAAGGGAGATATATTGGCGTATGTATTGTATATATATAAAAAGTCACTTGTGCAAACCTTTCAAATATTAATGTAGTAGTAGGAGTAGTACAGGGAGGTAAAATTTGTTGATATTAGCAGCAATGATCACAATACTGTATGTAGGTTAGCTTAGAAAATTTCCTGAACCCCCAAGTGAAAAACTAAAACAGCAGTAATAGTATAAATATTTTGTTCGTTTTTTTTGTTTTTTGTTTTTTTCTTTCTTCTCTTTCCTTCTGTGTTTGTAATTAAGCTGTTTCATTATATCATCACTATTTTTATTCATTACCACTGTCAAGACTAAAGAAATGGCGACAAATTAATTATATAGGGGAAGTTTTCTGTTTGTCATCATCATCATCACTATCATCATCATCACTACTCACTATCATCATCATCATCATCATCATCATCATCATCATCATCATCATCATCATCATCAAAAGACTGAAAGAAAATGATCTATTCAAGTCTTCTCATTTTCATCATCGTTTCCATCACTGTTACTGTCACCATCACCACTACCATTATCTTCATTACCATCATCATTACTGTCATCACCTTCACCATTACCATCACCGTCATCATCAGGACATCATACAAAAGATAAGGAAGGATTTTATTCATGTTTCAAAAGATGTATTTATAAACGAAAAAAAAGGAAAGGAAAAATTTTGATTGGTTTCTTTAAAAAGTCAACATAACTTTTTATTTTGGGGGGCATAAGTAATTATTATTATTATTATTATTATTATTATTATTATTATTATTATTATTATTATTATTATTATTATGCAAAGAAACAGAAACAAGAAATAGCAGATTTTTTTATTATTTTTTTTCATCATCAAAGATTTTTTTTCATTTTTGTTTTTCCAACTTTTTAACATCATTGTATAAACATGTATATTATTAATGTATAGATAATAATGAAGGAAGGAATACTTTTTTCACTTATCTCCATTTAATAATGATAATAATAGTTCATGGATTAAAAAAGGAAGTGCTCAGAATGCAACAGAATCATTTCTTGAACAGCACCATTAAGAAAAACTATCAAATAAAAAAAGAAATAAGGAAAGCTACAAAATTTTACCCAAAGATATAAAGAAAACTGAAAATGACAAAGGAATCAAGAAAAGGTACAAGGAAAGATAATTTGTGAAAACCTATGAACTTAAAAAAAAATATAAGAAAAAAATACAGAAAACTTACAAAAAAAATGACAAATAAACAAAAAAATCAAGAAAACACAATTTTGAATATATGAAAACTTAAGACAAAATCAAGAAAATAAAATAAGAAAAACTAACTTTATAAACACTTTCATTAACAACATTTCAAGATACAACCCCCACATGACAAAAGAGATAATAATAATTAGAGTAAAAAAAAAAAAAAAGCCAATTAAACCAAGTAAACCTAAACAACATCGTACCGTCATCAACAACAGAGTGACGATGACGGCGATGACTTTGTGCACACGAGAACAACTGAGGACAAAGAAAACGGGAAATGGCTCCACAGAAAACAAGAAGCAAACATAAGCACTGGAGGAGGAGGAGGAGGAGGGAAGATATTAAGACGTAGATTTAAGTAGGAAGACGAGGAGAGAAGAATTGAAAGACCAAATAAGGAAGGAGAATAGAAGGTAGAGGAGGAGGAGGAGGAGGAGTAAGGAAGATTTAGAGGAAATGAGAGAGAGGAGGAGGAGGAAAAGGTAACAATCAAGATAACCTAAGGAAGACAAGGAGGAGGAGGAGGAGGAGGATTGACCAAAGAACCACAAGAAATTAGAAGATCTGGAAGACAAAAGGAGGAATAAAAAAAAGGATTAGAGGAGGAAGAGGAGGAGTAACTGGAAAGAAAGAAATGAAAGGAAAACAAAAATACCTGAGGAAAAAAGTTCATGTATAGTGAATTATGAAGAAAAAATAAAAAAAGTATATAAAAAAAAAGGAGGAGGAGGAGAGGAAAGGGCAGAGGATAACAGGGAAAGGGAAAACAAGAACAATAGCACAAAATAGAAGCAGAAAAGAAGAGAAGAAGGATGAGGAGAAGGAAGAGAAGAGGAGAGTAAAAGAAAAGGACTTGTGAAGATTAAGAGAGAAAAGAAACCAAGTAAATAAAGAGAAGATAAAGAGAGGAAGGAAGGAAGGAAAGTAAAGGAAGTAAATAATGAGATGATGATGAGAGGAAGAAAAAGAAAGGAAGGTATGAAAAAAAATAGAAAAGAAAAGAGAGTAAAAAATTTCACCACAACAGGGAAGAAAAAGACAAAAGGGAAAAAAAGAGAAACACTAGAACAATAAATGGAATAAAACAGAATAAAACTGATACAAAAAACACAGCACACAATGGGAAAAATAAGAAGAAAAAAAAAAAAAAACAAGGCGTGAAGCGAGACATGAGGCGTTTGAGGGAAGGAGGGAAGGGAAATAAACACAAGGAAAAACAATGGATAAAAACACACCTTAACTTTATATATAACCACTCCAACAAGCACAAGATATTTTGTTTTCATGCCAGCAGGTCCCATAACCCAAGAAATGCTTACTGCACCACCAAACCAAATCTTTTCTTGCTTTCTAACGAGTCGACCTAAGTTTTTTTGTTGTTTTTTTTCGCAGTCTCGTCTTTGAACCAACTTTTTGAACTTTCCCCCTCCAAAAGATGAAAAGATAAAAGTCTCTGTATTAATCAAAAAACAATGTTAGGTTTTTAATGAGACTGGATAAAAAAAATTGTTCTATCAAGACTTTAGATATAAAAAGGGGTAAAAAAAAAGATCTTTGACATAATAAAAAAAATTGACGTTTTTATATGGAAAAACAAATACCAAAATAAAATAAAAAAAAATATCCAATGAGACTTTGTGTGGGGAAAGAACCGTCTTGTAAATAAATAAATAAATAAAATACACTAAAAAACAAAAGAAAATGGACAAATTTCTGATGAGACTTTGTGTTTGTGGAGCTTCTTAGTGTATGAATGTAGTGTATAAATTTGACAAGACAATGAATGGATAAGGCCCAGTGTTGCCCTCTAGATTACAAGCACAACAGATAAGCAAAGAGGAACGTGTTGAATCATGTTAAGCACTGTTAATGAGGTGTACTTATCTCTCTCTTCTCTTTGTCTTTATTTAGCGGCCGTGCGTGTGTCTGTCTGTCGTTCCATGTGTGTGTGTGTGTGTGTGTTTTTTGCTGCGTGTATTGGTTTGGTTATTATTATGCGTTAGCTAAAGTTGGTTTTTGCGTTCATTATGATTATTGTTCATCAGCAAAATAGTGTTGATTTTTTTATTTGTTATATATTTGAGGCGTCTTTGGTGGACAAGGGACGTAAGGGACAAATGTGTGTCTTTTTTTTTTTTAGTTACTTGGGTTATACTTTAGACAATGTGGAACTGTTACTTGTGGCTTTTTTTTTTAATGCTAGCTCATATTGTGACATTGTTCTTAAATCCTTGTTCTTCCTGGGATGTGTAACTTTTCTTTCCCAGTGCTAACAAGGCAACAGAAACTCTCTAACTCCTTGTTCCTCCTGGGCTGTGAACCTTATCTTTCCCAGGCCAAATTAGACAATAGTAATTCTCTTTCTCCTTTGTTTTTCCTGGGAATTGTAACTTTTTTTTCTCAATAATATAAACTAATAGTAACTCTTTCATTCTTCTTCCTGGGAAATAAACTATTACATTTTTTTTTTGCCAGTACAAAGAAGACACTGGTACCTCTCACATTTTTTTTTGCTAGTACAAACAAGACACTGGCACCTCTCTTATTCTTTGTTCTTCCTGGGATCTGTAGCTTCCTTTTCTCAATGGATACAAAACAACAGTAACTTTATTTTCCTCAGACTTCTCTTAGCAATAATAACCAATCTTCTTTGGACTTCTCTTGGCAGTAATAACCCATGTTGATCCTTGTTCTTCCTGAGATGTGTAAATTTCTTTCCCCAGTACAAAACTAGACTGTCCTTGTTGTTGTTTCACCTGGGATATGAACCTTTCCTTCCCATTACAAGCCAAAGACACACATTTCCTTTGTTCTTCCTGGGATGTGAACCTTTCTTTCCTGCGGCAGTCTGTCCCTTGCGCCCCGCTGCCACCATTGCCGCCGCCGCTGCAGCTGTGTGGTGTCTAAGTAACGCGCTACGTCAGCTCCTGGCTCTAGTATACAGTAGTTAATACACCTTTAGTCATTATGCAACATTAGCTCATTACCAGTACTTACGCAAGTCGTCTAATATTAAAAGTTACAAAATATTTATAATCCGTTAGAGTTTATTATTATTATTATTATTATTATAGCAGCTCCCCCTGTTTGTGGCCGGGAGTGTTTGAATCGAGGGAGTTATGGGAAAGAGATATACCAAACACCTGCTTGTATAAACATGCAATAGGAATAATAAATGGAAAATAAAAAAGAGATGGAATACATATACAATAAATGGTATGTTGATGACAGACTCAGGACACAACGGAGGAAGGAAAGCCAACCACCGCGGGGCCGAGCACAGCCTGGGGGGATGGGGGCGGTGACCCTGGCAACCCCCTGGTGACCCCCATAGTGGCACAGGGAGCATGACAGGGGCACCGCCAACCCAGCACCCACCACCAGGAGCTGTGCTGACCCGCGGCAAGCACCAGACAAGAAACGTTTGTGCTAGCGGCGTGTGTGGGACCCCGGGCGCGTCTGTTTGTCCGTTAGTCCGCTGACCCGCCCAGCCGGCAGTCCCGCCCTGGAGGAGTCCGGCCACACACCCCAGCGAGGCTCCACAACAGCTGGACAAGACATTGAATGGATAAAAAAAAGGTTCAGACATCTTCTTCAAATGTCCCCAGTACCTCTACGCTAGAAAACCTTGGGTGACGTCTCCTCGGCTCCCCTCCCCAGCAGACCAACACACGGGTCACTCAGGGGACCAGAACCCTTAGAACGGACCACGGGGGACCACAGGGGGACCACGCAGGACACCACGCAGGACCCCAGACGTGTGGAAGGCAGAGGAGTCATACAAATGGAGAATCTGGGTCAGGAAGGAGGAATGCTTGGGCGGGCGAGGACGAGAGAGGCGAGAGAGAGAGGACACGGGACGAAATGGCCGCCCGTCTCTCTCTCCAGTTACTGTGGGGGGGTGTGGGGTCAGGGTGAGGGAGGTCAGTCGGAGGGAGGTCACTGTGAGGACTGAGGGTCACACTGCAGCAGACGCACGATGGAGGGGTCACTCTTGGCGCCCTCAATGAATTCCTCCAGACTCAACTTGCCGTCCTTGTTCTTGTCCATCTGCCGGAAGATTTTGTCCGTGCGCTTCTCTGGAGTGCTCTCGTCCTCAGGCATCTTCATCACCGACCCAACCATCTTGTAAATCGCCTGCCGGGACACAGAAGGGTTAATCTGGGGTGTCTGAAGTGTTTGTGGGAGTGCCTGACATGTCTGGATGAGTATTTATGATGTTTTGAGGTGTTTGGGTGTTTTTTGAGGTGTTTTTGAGAAGTCTGTGTAGGTTGGAAGGTTTTCATGTCAGGAAAGAGAATTTGTGGGCATTTTTGAGGTATTTGCATTAGTTCGGGTTCTTAATTGAGATGTTTTGGTTTGTTTGGGAGGTTTTTGAGATGGGGAAGGCTGTGCGAGGTTAGTCTGGGATGAAAGACGGCTTTCAAAAGCTGGATAGATAGTTTGGGTTAGTTTGGGGAGGCCTTTGAGATGGTAAAAGGCTAGTTGGTGTTGTTTTGGGAGGTTTAAGATATGGAAAAAGTTGTTCAAGGCAGTTTTAAAACTGACGAAAAAAGTTTGTGTAGTTTTTTTGAGTTTTGTGTGCATTGTTGTATAAGAAGACTGCATCAATCATTAGAGGACTACATCTTTCATTATTTCATACAGTTTTCACATAAATTAAACTCAGTCTTGCTATAATTCAGTGACTGAAAGAGAAAACATCATAATACAATGCAGTTCTTGTCAAAATTTAAATAAGAATTGAGTGAGTGTATATTTTTATCAGTTTAACTAAGGCACATTATGATCTTGTGTCTCTCCCCATTCCTATCACAAAACACAGTGAAATCACTAACTATATATTTTTTGTCAACAGCAGCAGCAGAAGGACAAGCAGTACACAAGTAAGAACACAAGGGTTGGAGCAGGAAGCCATCAGACCTACACGTGGCAGTCCCTGTATGAAACACACCTGCCTATTTTTCCACCTGACCACCTCATCCATACGTCTAATCTTTAAAGCTCCCTCATGACTCTGCATTAACCTGATTATATTCATTGACTCCTAATATACATAATAATATTTTGTCTCCATTTCCTATCATAAATATATCATTAACTATATTTTTTGTCAGCAGGAGGGGCTGAAGGACAAGACAATGCTACACAAGTCTTGACATGTTCCCAATGTGCCGATAAGGTGGTCAAGGATTGGCAGCAGGAAAGTGCCTGTGTGTTTGTTTGACTCCCTTGTGTCCTTTGCCTCTGTCACTATTAATGGCGTCTATCTGTCACTTATCCTTACAAAGTCTTACATCTCTCTCGTTTTGAATTCAGAGATCTTTGTCATCTAGTTTACATGCTCTCTCTCTCTCTCTCTCTCTCTCTCTCTCTCTCTCTCTCTCTCTCTCTCTCTCTCTCTCTCTCTCTCTCTCTCTCTCTCTCTCTCTCTCTCTCTCTCTCTCTCCACACCACACCCCTAACCTGTCCTGCAACCTAACATTACAATCTTCCCATAACACCTAACTTAACCCCACTGCACCGCACTGCACCACACCTTAACCGAACCTGCCATCCCATCCTGTCCTGCAACCTACCGTGACAACCTTCCCATAACCCTAACCTGGCGTCACCTCCATCCGCCAACCTACCGTGACAATTTCCAGCATCTCCTGCCTGCTGATGTATCCATTACCGTCGAGGTCGTACATGGAGAAGGCCCACCTCAACTTCTGCTCCAGTTTGCCTCTTGAAGTGACGGACAGGGCGCACAGGAACTCCCGGAAGTCGATCGTTCCGTCTCCGTTTGCGTCAAAGGTCCGGAACACGTGCTCGGCAAACTGCTTGGGAGGGCAAGTGATGACTGGTTGTACGTGGCAGAGTCAAACCTCGTCCGGATCCCCCAAGTCTGGGTTAGTACGGCCCTTGAGAGTGAGCTGGCTGGCTGGCTGGTTTGTGTTAAGTGTTTCCCAGCGTCTGTTATTCTCTGTACTTCTAGTTTTGGGTTCATTTTGACTTGTGGGTGGGTTTTTTATTTTTTGGGGTTGCTGGATTCTCTTTGGGGTTTTTGTGGGTGTTTTGGCTAATTTTTGGTTTGATTTTACTTGTGGGTGTTTTTTATTTTTTATTTATTTTTTAGGGTTGCTGGGGTTTTTTGATGGTGGTTTTCAATGGTGCCTTTTTAAGTTTCTTGTTGATTCTACAGTGCTATTTTTTATTTTGGCTCTTGCGGAGTTATTTATTTATCAATTTATTTATTTTTTTTTTTTTTGTGGGGGATTTTCAAAGGTGTGATTGGGTTTTTTAATTTTTTTTTCTCAAGGTTGTTGGTTTTTATGGATTTTTTTTTTTCTGTGATTTTTGATAGACTTGACAGGCTGCAGTGGAAGTTATTGAGGTTTTCAGGAGTACTTCTGTAGTTCAAGTGATAGTTTGACTGACTGCAGCAAAAATTCTTAGGGTTTTCAGGATTCTTGTGTGTGTTATTGAGGTTTTCAGGGTTCTAAAGGAGGTTATTATGGTTCTAGTGATAATCTGACTAGTTGCAGTGAAAGTTCTTAGGGTTTCCAGGATTCTTATAAAGGGTTATCGGGCTTTTCAGGGGTGCTTTATGAAAGATTATCTTCGGTTCACTACAGCAACTACTACCTTCACCACACACACCCTCCCCAGCAACACCAGCCCTGTTAGTCAGTCAGCAGAACAATACTACTACAGCTTGGAACTAGACTAGAGTCTGTGATGCTGTGCTAAGCTGTGACGCTGTTAAGTCCGGCAGCACATGAGGGGTTAGAGGGACGGAGGTTTGACCCGAGGTGGCGTCCTGCAGCCCATGTAGGGTCAGACGCGCGCACACGCATACACTCAGACTCACGCACACGCACGCACTCACAGCAAGGGAAAGGAGAGAAGCTAGGAAGATTATGCTATTGTTATTCTGTTTGTGTTTGTTAATAGAGATTAGTTAGCTATAATGAAGACTTTTATTTGATTTTGACTATGTTTGATGGTGTGTACTTTTAAATTTTGACTTGAAGGGATCAAAATGGTACTAGAAATCATTGAAGGGATCAAAATGATACTAGAAATCATTATTAACCTATGCAAACTTGTTAATATGCAGTTAATATGCAGTGTTAGTGGCTATACTGAAAGACACACAACTATTTTTCAAGTCATGTAACTCTGACACTTTGGCTAACCATAAAATAAAAGGTTTGTACTTTGAAACTTTTATCTAAAAAAAACACACAACTTGTATAAACTGAACTGATATAATAAATATGTGAATATAACAAAGAAATCTACTTTTTCTTTACTTTTTTAAATATCTTGTACCACTTCCTGCCCCCCTCACACGACGTCACCACACTGGAGCGGCAAGATTTGTGTCAAGGCAAAGCGTTTGTGTGCTGCCAAGCTTGTGAGGCTGGAGAAAATTATCACGCCACCAAAACACAGTTGGTGGTGCCGCCTTGGTGACTCCGTGTGAAGGGCGCCTCAGTGTGAAGGTTAATGTAATGAGAACTAAACTTTACTGAGAGTGTAATTAAGAAAAACTGAAGTATGGAAGCGAATCACTCAAGCACACACACACATACACACTTACGCTGGTCTCAAAAGAAATAAAACAAGTAAAAAAAAAAGAACAAATACTTCTTGTATCTCACCAAAACACTCACACGCACAGACACACATATTTTTTTCTCTAGTAAGCCAATCTTGAAAGAAAAGTAAATAATAAATAAATAAATAAATAAAGCAATCTTGCAACACACACACACACACACACATACACACACATTCAATTTACTTGCCCTAAGCTGATCTTGAAAGCAATAATAATAAAAAAAATAATAAAAACATCAATAAAGAAGCACTCCTTACAACACACACACACACACACACACACACACACACACTCCCCCATACGTACCTTTGATGCATCGCCGTAAGGGAAGAAGTTTCCGTATATCTTCTTGAACTCCTCCACAGAGAGGTGACCCGTGGGACAGTCCTTCAAGAACCCTTTGTACCACTCCTGGATCTCGGAGTCTGGAACCACAACACCGTCTGAATACACGTACCAAGGCATCTCCGAAAAGGGTGGCAGCCAAGACGAGGCACACAATGCATTCACACTCATCCACACACACACTTCACATTCACACTCATTCACACACACTCTCACTCCTTGGCCCTCATAGTGAAGAGAAAGTACTCCTGCCTCACTTTATGGGGATCAGGAAATGAAAAGAAAGGAGCTGGGGAAGGGATGAAAGAATAGAGGAGAGAGAACGGGAGAGAAATACAACACTGGGGAAGAGAAAGTACCTGCCCTCACTTTACGGAGGTCAGGAAATGAAAAGAAAGGAACTGGTAAAGAAATGAAAGAATAGAGGAGAGAAAACAGGAGAGAAACAAACACACACACACAATGAAGATGTTCCCAAGCTTAAGCAGTATGATGTATCAAAAGAAACTAGAAAATTGACACTGGAACAAAGAGAGAAAGAGAGAGAGAGGAGACTTAATTGCAGTATAGACTAATGAAAGGACTGGAATAGCTGGAAAAAACACTTCTGTGACGTGGGATGCAAGGGATGCATGGGGACAGGGAAATAAGCTGCAAAAGGAAACTCGTAGAAGAAGTGAACAATTTTCTGATACTAGAGGTCATGGAGAGAAGATGAAAAAGAAAACTTATAGAGATATCAAAAAGAAGAGTTCCTCAAGGTAGTGGACATGTGGAACTGTTCAGACAAGGGTGTGGTGCAGGTAGGAACTGTTATCACATCTTCGAGGCCAAGATGGATGACAGTAGATAGAGGCAGGGCAGTACCAGCAAGGCTCCTTTCCCTCATGTCACTAGGTAAATGCGCACACACACTCGTACACACACCTGTGAACTCAGTGTTGGAGCGCAGGTCTTCCAACACTTCTGGCTTGAGTTTGCTGTTCTGCTTGCCCATTGTGGCGGCGGTGGCGGCGGCAGCGGCGGCGGCTACTAATCTACTGGTGCTGCTGCTGCTCTCTCCCGGCCACTGTCTAAGTGTAGCAGATTAGGTTAGGGTAGATTAGGTTAAGTTAGGACTGGGCTATTAACTGTGCTGGTGACAGGCTAGGTTAGGACAAGACTGTATGGCCGTATTACTGAAGCTATAAGTGTCTGGGGGTAATGTTAGGGTAGGACAGGGCAAAGACTATTAACTGTAATGGTGATGGAGTTAGGTTAGGTTATCTCTCCCTTCACTCACTCACTCATTCACTCATTCATCTTTCCCAGTTTTTTTCCTCTCTCTCTCTCTCTCTCTCTCTCTCTCTCTCTCTCTCTCTCTCTCTCTCTCTCTCTCTCTCTCTCTCACCTCTCCTGCTTTCACTGGGATGCAGGCACGTTCTGTCTGATCCGGTCTCTCTCTCTCTTGTTCCTGTTAGAGAGAAAGAGAGAGAGTGGGTTGGAAAAAGTAGTTTAAGTAGAACTGATGGTAAAATAATGTCTGATATAATGAAGATGAAAAGATAGATAAGGAAATGGAAGGCAATATGCAGATAAATAAATACTTGGAATATATGCAAAGGGTGATGATGATAATGTATAGTAAAAGGAATAAAGGAAGGGGGAGGAAAAGATAAACAGAGAAGGAATATAATAATGCTGATGGTGAAAGATAATAAATGAAAAGAAAGAAAGACACATGTACCGATCAAGGAAAACAGTCATATTGATAAAAGAAGAAATAGAAAAGTAAAAAGATAACCAGGAAGAATGCAATGGAAATAATTATGTTGATGATGAAAAAGAAAAGAAGAGTAAAGAGAAGAAAGATACAAAGAGGAATGTACGTATATGATGATAAAGAAAGGAACAGAAGAGGAAGGAAAAGAGAAGAACAAAACAATGAAAACAACAAAAGAGGAGGGAAAAGAGAACAAAACAATGAAAACAAAAATATATAATGATGCAAGGAAAAGAGGAAGAAAGTTAAATAGAACTGAACAAAATATAGAAAAGAAAAAAATAATGACTAAGAAAATGAAACTGAAAAAAAAAGAAAAATGAAAAAAAAAAAAGGTAATTAAACTGAAGAATAGATAGAAATAATAATAATATAGCACTGTAACAAAGGTAATACAATAAATCTACACTATTATCAATACTCTTTACAGTGAAGGTTATAATGTAATGACTCACCTCACAACACCTGGTAATGCAACACAAATTATGACTTATATATAGTTCTGTTTCTTGTGGTGTTGTGGTGATGTGTGTGATGTGTGATGTGGTTCCTAGATAAAGCACACACATACGTACACTCAAACCATATACGCGCACACACACACGTACGTATTCATTCTATCTATCTCTTTTTGTTTCTCTCACATATACAGACACATACGCATATTCCTTCTTTCTCAAATACACACACACTCTCTCTCTCTTTTTCTCTCATACATACACCAAACATACACACAAACACACAAACTCAAACAAATATGACAAACAAAACACACATTTTTCTACAACGAACATTATAAACTTTGCTGAAAAAGAGAAAATTTATACAATGAAAAAAACATGAACACATTTTGAAGTTAGATTAGATTAGTGCATAACACACACACACACACACACACACACACACACACACACACACACACACACACACACACACACAAATACATCAGCAATACACGACAATCCGTTCCCAATCTGAACAATGATGCAATATCGAAAATTTCATTTATTTTTATTACTGGAAAAAACACAAAGATCTTTATATATAAGTTTATGGTTCAACAAGGCTTGTGTAACCGAAGTACATAGGAAAGATTAGCTAGTGGTGGGTGGCGAGTGTGTGTGTGTGTGTGTGTGTGTGTGTGTGTGTGTGTGTGTGTGTGTGTGTGTGTGTGTGTGTGTGTGTGTGTGTGTGTGTGTGTGTGTGAGGGAGGTGGACACACTCAGACAGGCTGACTAGAGGCTGTTAAGTGTGTCGTTAGAGGTTAAACGACTAGCAACACACTAACGACCTAATGACGGTTGATGGGAAGTGTGATTCTTTGGCGTCAGTCTGTCACGTCACGACACATCACGTCTCGTCATCTCTGCTACGTTACATTCTCCTGTTTTGAGTCGACGTGATTTTTGAGCATCTTGGCTTTGAAATTGGTACTCATTTACACTTTTTAAAATGGTCATATAATGTTTTTTTTTTTTTTTATGGTTTTGTGACATCCTGAAACTGATGTTCATTCAGGTTTTGAAAATGTAAAAAAGGTTTCGAATTTTAACTTTTGAATGTCCCAGCTTTGAAACTGATGGTCATTTGTGTCTTAAAAATAGCCACCGTTGTTACACAGATAGAAATAGTACATACATATATACATACATACATACATACGTACATATATTAGTTTTATTGTTTTTTCCCTCTAAATTCAAACTAATCCATATTTTAAAATACTAGTTATCTTTGTTATATTTTTTTTCCTTCTTTTTCTTCCTAAGCTTAAACTTAATTGCATTTTAATATTGTTCTTGTTACACATCTTTTTTATTTTCCTTGTAAATTATTATCATTATCGTTATTAGGATACGTTGGACTGACTGACTGACTGACTGACTGACTGACTGATGAGGTGTGGGTGACTTAACAATGAATTATGAATGTGGAGGGGCAAGAAGATAGATCAAAACAGGAAAGAAAGAGGAAGGAATAGAGAAGAACTGATGATTAAGAAAGGATGGGAAGTGAAGATAATAATGACAAATAGAGTTGGAAGTAAAAGAGAAGAGAAAAACAAGGAGGAGAGAAAAGGAAAGAAAACAATTGAGAAAAGGAGAAGACAGAAGAGAAGAAAGAGAAGGCAAATGAGGAAGAGAGGAGAAAGAAGAAAATGAGATAAAGATGGAAGAGGAAAAAGAGGAGATAAGAGCATAAACAAGATGAATGAAAGGAAAAATACATAATAAAGTTAATCACACAGCCATTCACAAAACACACCACTAATTATTGAATGAAGAAATTAATTAAATAAAAAAAAACTCAAGAAATTAATAAAAAAAGTAGATCAAAAAGATGAGATGATTAAAAAAAGATTATAATGATGAGAATGAAAAGATGAAAAAACGGAATGAATAAGATGAATGATAAGAACAGAGATGATAAATGAACGAATGAAAAGAGAAAGAGAATGATTATTGTTACTGAGAAACTACCGAGAAAAGAAAAAAGTAAAATAATAATAATAACAATAATAACAAATGAACATGAATGAAACAAAACAAAATAACAAGAAAAAACAAAGATAATGACACAAACAAACACACACACACACACAAAAACAAAACAAAACAAAACAAAACAAAAACAATAATGATAACAATGTATCCAGACACTGCAACACACACACACACACACACACACACACACACACACACACACACACACACACACACACACACACACCACAGCTACAGAGACTGGGGCAGAGGGGGGGCTGTTGCTGGGGGTCCCTAAGATGGGAGGGAGAGAGGTGGGCAGGAGGGAGGGGGAGTTGGCCATCTGTAGCCTGTGGGGGGGATATGGGATGGGGGGGAAGAGTATGCTAAACTTCTCATTTAGACCCACAGCGACAGAATCTGGGGGGGGTTGCGGAGGGGGTTAAGGGGGGAGGGGGTGGTATTTTTGGGGGTTATCTTAACAAAACTATTCTAAGTCACACACAGATTTTCGCTTCCAAACTGTCTTGTGAAGTAGTAGTAGTATTATTATTATTGTTATCGGCATTAATATTATTATTATTATTATTATTAATATTATTATTATTATTAACTAAGCACTCGCCACCAGAGAGAGAGAGAGAGAGAGAGAGGGAGAGGGAGAGTCGGAGTGAGAGAGAAGAGGACACGTCATGTATCATTTGGTGAGAGTTGGGAGAGGAGAGGGAGAGGAGGGCTGGGGAGATGCTGGTGAACACTTAATATTTTGACGTCATAAACTGGGTGTGTGAGTGTCTGGCCTTTCTTGAAACACTCCTGCATCACACCACACAATGCCAACAAACCCGTGTGTGTGTGTGTGTGTGTGTGTGTGTGTGTGTGTGTGTGTGTGTGTGTGTGTAGCCTCTCTCTGCATCAACTTTTCTCACCAATAACTCTTCATCTCACAAAAACATTGGTGACCCTTTCACTGCATCTCTTCTCATCTTAATCTGTGTGTGTGTGCGTCCCGTACCCTAAACCCTCCTTATATCACACACACGCACGCACACACACATTCCATCATCTAACGAGAGCAATAAGACTGGTGGCCCCTTTAAAATGTATCTTTCCTGTCTTATGACCATATTTGACATCTTTAACTGTATTGAAACACACCCTAATTAGATTCTGTCCTCCTCCTCTTCCTGACACACCTTAATCTAGCCTCACTCTTCCCCTGGGCCTCCTCCTCCTCTTCATTTCTCCTCTTAACACACCAAAATCTGCTTTCACTCTTCCCCTGGGCCTCCTCCTTCCTCTTCTTCCTCCTCCACCTCCTTCTCCTGCTCCTTCTCCTCCTCATCCCCAGCCAGCCTTGTCCCTCCCTGCCCCAGAAGATGAAGGGTGGGGTGAGGGGGTGCGGGGCGGGTGCTAGGCAAGAATGGGTCCCTCCCCTGCTACAATATTTACAATTATTTGTGTAGATTGTCTATAGAAGAATTTGAGCCAAGCGAAGTAAAGGATAATAATGATAAAAAAATAAAGAGTAAACATGAATATAAAAAAAGGTTAAATGAAAGGAACGGATGCACAAACAAATGGACGAACGGAACTGTCATTGTTTGTTGTTGTTTGTTTTTGTTTGTTTGTTATTGTTGTGGTGGTAGTGGTAGTGATGATGGTTATTTGGACAGAGGGAGGAAATCATAGTGTGGTTTGCTTCCCTGCTACAATACAAGTCTTTTAGTAGTTATGCACAGGAAAAGAAATAAAATAGATCAATAAAAAAATTGTTCGTCTTGCTACTACAGTCTTAAATAAAACAGTAATAATTATTCATACAGGGAAAAATTATTTGTCTCTCTTCCTACTACAGTTTTTCATTAAGTAGTAATGCACAGAAGGAAAAGTGTTCACCTGTCTTCTAAGTGTCTGTAAATATAAGTAATAATGGTCATAATTACACGGTTATTTGCACTGAAAAAAAAAGTTTGCTTGTTTTCTAATGGTGTGTAAATAACGACAATTACATCGTTATTTGCACAGAAAAAATGGATCACCAGTCTCTTAATAATGATAATAATTACAATGTTATTCACACAGGGGACAAAAAACCAATTCATCTTCCTCCTACATTCTTTAAGTAATAATAATAGTGACACAGTTATTCACACAGGAAAAGAAATGGCTGGTGTTCATGCTACAGTCCTTCTTTGAGTAGTAATAATAATAACAGTTATTCACACAGGAAAAACAGTTTGTCTTCATAACAGTCTTTCTTTGAGTACTGATGACAATATCCACTATTCACACAGGGAACAAAAAAAATATATATATATAAAAAAAAGTTTGTGTTCATATTACAGTCTTTAAGTTGTAATAATAATAGTTATGTAATTATTCACACAAGGAAATAATTCTTCATAATAAGTCTTCAAGTGGTAATGAAAACAGTTATTCACACGGGTAAACAAAAGATTCGTCCAGCCACTACAGTCTTCAAGTAATCATAATGGACACTGAACAATGCGCAACACTACCGGAGACACTCGTGAAGTCAGCGCGTCGAGATTTAAGAACTATAAGGGCGACGGCTAAAGTGAAAAGTATAGACAAGAAATGCAAGCTCCGATAAATACTTCACATATGCACACACACATACACACACGCGCGCGGACAAACACACACGCGCACACACTCTACTGAAACCTGCCAAACGAAATGCTGGTATATAAAACACTTTGTCGATCTCGGAATATTTATATCTCGCTACGGAATTGAGTAACACACAGACAGACGCACAAACTAGCATAATAAAACCTCTGCTTGTTTGTTTTTTTCTTTTTCCTTCCTTTTTTTTTTTTTTGTGTGCTTTTCTGTACGGCTGCCCTGAGAAGTGGTGCTGTTTGTTGATTTGAAACATGCCAGGTAAAAAAATGTGGGTGCTTGAGTGTTTGTCTCTTGTCTTGTAGTGGTGGTGGTGGTGGTGGTGGTGATGGTGGATACATATTTAGATAGATGACTGAAATAGTAGTAGTAGTAGTAGTAGCAGCACATTAGCCACCACCAGTCACACACATCACTTTTCCCTTGGTCAATACAATGCCACACCACTTCAACACATCAAAACATCAATTCTCTTCCTACTCTAATCTTCCTAACCTTATTATTTCCCTTCTTTACACTCAAGACTCACAAACAATTTTCTTTAGACCCAAATCTCACAAACACTTCTCTAATTCTCTTCCGAACTTCATTATTTCTCTCCTTTAGACCTAAAACTCACAAGCAATTAATTTTCTTCCCCTTTAGACACAAACAAGACACTTTAATTCTCTCTCTCCCTTTTAAACTCAATACTCAAGTCACTTTATCAATTCTTGCCCTCTATTTAGACATCACACTTCATTAATTATCTCTCTCTTTATATCCAAAACTCACAAACAATTCATTAACTTCACTATTTCACTCCCTTTAGACACAAACCTAGGATACATCGCTAATTATCTGTCCTTCACTTTACCACATCTCTTCTCTTAATACCCAAAACCTCAAAAAGACTTCACTAATTCTCTTTCTCCCCCTTAGACACACAAATCTCACAGACACCACTTCTGAGGGCTGGCATACTTGGCACTCTAATAATTCAAGCTTTGGTCCAAGATAAGTCAGTCTCACACACACTAACACAATGAATAGTTGAGAGAGAGAGGCCAGAGTTCTCTAGACTGTTCCCCCTCACCATGACTGCTTCCAGAGGCCACAGGGATAATTAGGTTAGGTTCTCAAGGGTGTTTTTTCGCTGTCATGTGCTTGAGTTTTGTTGTGGTTGTGAAAATGTCCTTGAAAATGGTGGGAACTTTAATGATTCTCACCTTTGAAACTATCACTGGAATCATGAGAACCTCAATAGCTTCCACTACAGCCTGTCAAACTATCACAAAACTCAAAAAAATCCTTGAAAACCTCTACAACCTGCACTAAAACTCTTGAAGCCCCTTGTAAACCCCAATGACTTCCACTAGAACCTTTGAAACTACCACTGCAATCTTGAAATCTAAAATACACCTTGAAAACACACCCATTAGAACCCCAAAACACCTTGAAAACCTCAAAGACACCCAGTTCAATAAAAAAACACCTTGAAAGCCCCGAAAATGCCCTTGAAACCTAAAAAAACACCCTTGAAAACACCCATAAATACATTAAACTTCCCCCCACAAAAAAATAAGAACCCGCCAAACACCCTTGAAAACCCCAAAGAAACCTAACTCTCCACTGCGGCCTATTGAAGTCCCTCAGCCATGATGGGGCAACAAAACTCTCGGGAACCCAGCAAGTTAATGACGCAAGCAGTATTCATTAACTACATCCGACCCAGTGGCACTCCCTTCTTCAGTGCCTTCCAAGTGCCAAGACAAGCTGAAGACACCCTGGATCGCGAAACAACCATATCACAGAGGGGGTGACGGGGGGCAGAGGGGCTGGGGGCGGGGAGGGACAAGGGGGTTGGTAGAAGGATCAAGTTTGTAAAGATCTGAGGTGAAATGTTTTGGGTTTGTTTTTTTTTTGTGGTTTTTGTTTTGTTTTTTTGTTTTGTGGGTTTTTTCGTTTCCCTGCAGTTTTTTTTTTCGTTTTCCTGTAGTGTTTTTTGTTTTTGTTTTTGTTGTTTTCCTGTGGTGTTTTTTGTTTTTTGTATGTGTTTTTGAGTTTTTTTCTCATTATTTTCCTTGTGTTTTGTTTCCTCTGTGTGTGTGTGTGTGTGTGTGTGTGTGTTCATCTTTTTGTTCCTTCCTCCTGTTTAGCAATGGGTGATCAACATCTACACTTGTTTATGAAATCCACACCTTTCCTTCCCCTCTTCTTCTTTTCATTCCACTACTATCAAGTAAAATTTAAGTAAACTGTATTATCACCTAAACTGCATCAAGTGACAGTGAGGCAGGACACGGAGATGGTAACACTGCAACACAGAGCTACAGTGTTACTAATCCCTTGTGTCCTCACCTGGCTAAAAACACAGTATAGCATCTTTTTACCCCCACAGACACAATACCCACAATTCCCTGCCACGGGACTCGCTAAATGCTGAGGAAGGAACAAGTGGACACTGCAGGGAGCGAAAAACACCACAAACAGCGAAGGAATGGAAACAAAACAGCAGATTGAAATATTGAAGTTTGGATGAGTGACTTGAGGAAAAAGGAAGGAAGGAAGGAAGAGGAGGACAAGGAAATGTGATTCTTTGCATATTCCTAACTCTGGTCCAATTGTGACTTCTACAGCAGTGAAATGAGAGGAAAAGTGAGAGCTGTGATGAAAGGGAGAGATGTTGATAAAATTGCGACACTGTTGTATGAAAGCAGATAAAGAAACAGGAGTGAAGGATGGAATAGAGAGAGGTGAAAATGTAAACGCTGTGTTGAATGAAAGACTGTGAAAAAGAAGCAAACGAAAGGTCAGGAATAAAGACAAGACAAAAAAGAATGTGGAAAAGAGAAGAAAAAGGGACGATAAAGAAGAGACAAAAAAATAAATAACAGCGCGGAATGAAAGAGGTCAAAGAGATAGAGAAAAATAAAATGAGAAAAAATGTAAAAAAAAAAAGAGATGAGAGAGAAAGATATGAAAGAAAAAACAGAAAAACAAAACAAAAACAGGGGAGAGAGAGAGAGAGAGAGAGAGAGAGAGAGAGAGAGAGAGAGAGAGAGAGAGAGAGAGAGAGAGAGAGAGAGAGAGAGAGAGAGAGAGAGAAGAATAACAGAGAGGAGAAGGAAGGAATGTAAGTTAAAAGGGACACTTAAATAAGTAGGAATGACTGAATGGGAATGCTTAAGTTTAAAAAAATAAGTGGAATATGAAAATTTACTTAACTAGAGGCTGGAATGAAGTAGTAGTAGTAGTACTAGTAGTAGTAGTAGTAGATAATGCATATTCTGAATGATAAAGGAGTGAAACAGAGTAAGGTTATTTGTAATAGTAGTAGTAGTAGTAGTAGTAGTAGTAGTAGTAGTAGTAGTAGTAGTAGTAGTAGTAGTAGTAGTAGTAGTAGTAGTATTCACAAACAGTAATATATATTCAAAATTCTAAATCTTTCAATCTTCATGAGGTTTGAGCGATGAGACAGAGACAGAGAGAGAGAGAGAGAGAGACAGAGAGAGAGAATGGGACTCGCAAAATATCCTAACTTTGTCGTTGTATATTTTATGGAAAGGATTACTTCAAATAACTGGAAAGGATTAATAATGCTTGGGATAACTCCTTTTTGTCCTTTTTTTCACCAGCCAGCTTTATTATTTTTCGGTTGGGTTGGGTTGGGTTAAGCTGGGTTGGGTTAGGTTAGGTTTGGTTTGGTTTGGTTTGGTCTGGTTTGGCCTTTGCCTAATCTAATATAATGTAAGTTTTGGTGGAAAGAATTTAATAGTTTAGATTAGGCAAATCAACAAACTTAACCTAACTAAATCTCATCAAATCTAACCAAACCTAACCTAATATAACTTCAAATAATCATTAGATTAAGTTTGGTTTAAATTAGTGAAAACAATTTAACCCAACCTAACTGAACCTAACCTAACCTAAACCCACCCAAAGACAACTAGCTGGGCCGGTGTTCAAGTAATCGGATAACTCAGTCTTCCGTCACCTTTGTCAATCCACTGCTACTACAAAACATGAACAAACAAAAGAAATGACAAAATAACAAAACAAATGCTCAGAAATTAAAGATCAGAGAACGTTTCAAAAATTTGTGCATTTCCAAAAACTCGTAAAATAAAATAAATGAAAAAAAAGAGAAATTCAAAAGGTCTTTCATTCAAGAGTGACTTTCAACAAACAATGTTCCTGTTATTTTTTTTGTTTTTT
>NC_087196.1:9213357-9218357 GCF_035594125.1 Scylla paramamosain | reverse complement strand
TGAAGAGGAAGAGAAGGAGGAGGAGGAGGAGGAGGAGGAGGAATGAGGGAGAGAACTGAAGGACGAATGAAGGAAGAAAGAAGAATAAAGAAAGATAACATACGAATATGGAAATGGAGGAGGAGGAGGAGGAGGAGGAGGAGGAGGAGGAGGAGGAGGAGGAGGAGGAGGAGGAGGAGGAGGAGGAGGAGGAGGAGGAGGGAATATGGTAAAAATTGAAGAGACTGTGTGGAGGAGAATGTTAGAGGAGATGAGGTGGAAGGAAGAGGAGGAGGAGGAGGAGGAGGAGGAGGAGGAGGAGGAGGAGGAGGAGGAGGAGGAGGAGGAGGAGGAGGAGTGCCAAAATTGAGTTATGTTAGTTGTATGATACGATAGTATACACACACACACACACACACACACACACACACACACACACACACACACACACACACACACACACACACACACACACTCAACACACTCAAATGCACTCAAGAAGTGGAGAAGGGTACCAATGAATGAAGGAATAAGAGAACGAAACGAAGAATGAAAAGAAAGAAGAAGACAAAGAAAAACAAAGAAACAAACAAAGATATCAACAGTTTACCAAGAGCAAATAAATAGTCTCTCTCTCTCTCTCTCTCTCTCTCTCTCTCTCTCTCTCTCTCTCTCTCTCTCTCTCTCTCTCTCTCTCTCTCTCACTCTCTCCCTGGGCAGTATTCAGACAACGGTGGTGAAGTGACACAGGCTTCCCAGGGAGTTTAAGGTTGTAGTGACAGATTAACAAGATTTCTACATGATGGGAAGCAGGAACACCCTTGAGAACGCGGTTAAGCATCTCTCTTGGAAAACAGTTGTGGAGAGAGAGACAGCAAAGAAGTCTCTCCTACCCACACACCCACACACACACACACAGACACACACTCTCTCCCTCTCTCTCACCTTAAAGTCAATGTAGCCGTTCTTGTCCATGTCAAATGTTCTGAAGACGTGGTCACAAAACTCTTCAGCGTTGCCAGAAGGGAAGAACATCTTGTACATGTCAACAAATTTGTCTGGAGTGAGGCGGCCGCTCGGGCAGTCTTGCTGTGGGCCCACGCGGTGCCAGCAGGGTGCCAGGAGGGGGCCAGGCGAAGGGGTCACCAACAGGGGTGTCCACAGACGAGGTTTCAGTACAGGGTGTCCCGAAAAAAAAGGGAGAGAGAAAAGATTTGTTTAGTTAATTTTGTTTTGTTTTGTTTTGTCTTGTGTGTGTGTGTGTGTGTGTGTGTGTGTGTGTGTGTGTGTGTGTGTGTGTGTGTGTGTGTGTGTGTGTGTGTGTGTGTGTGTGTGTGTGTGTGTGTGTGTGTATGTGTCATTCTAATACATAATAAAAGGAATTGAGCAATCATGAATATATGTTCTCTCTCTCTCTCTCTCTCTCTCTCTCTCTCTCTCTCTCTCTCTCTCTCTCTCTCTCTCTCTGCAATTAGAACGAGTATTTACAACTAAACGACTAAGTTTGAACCAAACAGGAGGAGGAGAAGGAGGAGGAGGAGGAGGAGGAGGAGGAGGAGGAGGAGGAGGAGGAGGAGGAGGAGGAGGAGGAGGAGGAGGAGGAGGACGTGAGGGGAGGACGAAGAAAGAATAAAAGAGGAAGTGAACGAAGGAGGAAAAGTAGGGCAGAGAGAGAGAGAGAGAGAGAGAGAGAGAGAGAGAGAGAGAGAGAGAGAGAGAGAGAGAGAGAGAGAGAGAGAGAGAGAGAGAGAGAGAGAGAGAGAGAGAGAGAGACTCAATCATTAAGACTCACCTAATCAATTCCTATCAGAGAGAGAGAGAGAGAGAGAGAGAGAGAGAGAGAGAGAGAGAGAGAGAGAGAGAGAGAGAGAGAGAGAGAGAGACATCACTGATTATATCTATGTATGCATGTATGTAGATGTATGTATGTATGTATGTGTAGATTGCAACATGACTGCTCTCTCTCTCTCTCTCTCTCTCTCTCTCTCTCTCTCTCTCTCTCTCTCTCTCTCTCTCTCTCTCTCATAAAAAAAAATGGATCATAAATAAATAAAAAAGCGAATGAGAGATTAAAAAGAATAAAAAAAACAAAGAAAAACAAACTAAACACACACACACACACACACACACACACACACACACACACACACACACACACACACACACACACACACACAAACAAAAAAGAAAGAAAGAGAGGAAGTAAAGAAAATCATAAAAAATACACAAAATAAAAAAAGGAAGAACAAAAAAACGAAAAAATAAGAAAAAAATTCATTCAACACACAAACGAAAAAAAAAAGAAAAAGAATGAGAAAAAAAAACTCTCTCTTTCCCTTTCTCCCCCCTCCACGCCTCTCTCTCTCTCTTTCTCTCTCTATCTCTCTCTTTCTCTTTCTCCCATAACCTAGAGGCAAACACTAAATGGCGCCATGTTTACTTCCGGTTGAGAGAGAGAGAGAGAGAGAGAGAGAGAGAGAGAGAGAGAGAGAGAGAGAGAGAGAGAGAGAGAGAGAGAGAGAGAGAGAGAGAGAGAGAGAGAGAGAGAGAGAGAGAGAGAGAGAGAGAGCATCCACACAGCCAACCAGACAGAGGCAGCGAGGGAGGGAAGGACAAAAGAAGAGGAAGAGGAAGAACTGGCAAGGAATCTAAGGACTGTTAAATTCTACGGGAAAATCTTGCCGCGTTTCACTTACTACGGTGACAGAAGGAGGCTGCGAGGGACAGTGAGGGGTGAACACGATAAACAGAAAGATAGTAGATAGATAAATAGATAAATAGATAGACTGATAGATAGATGTATTGATAGAAAAAGATGTTAAGATTATAGATAGATAAATAGACTGAGAGGAATAGAAATACGTAAAAATTGACTGATTAATAGATAGATGGATGGTTATATAGGTGGATGGACTGATAGATAGGTTCGCAAATAGATACACAGTTTATATAAGCTAACGAATAAAAAGTATAGCAGTTTGTTAATTTCTTGTCTGTTTTTTTGTCTAATGGGAGACGAAATTTTTCTTTATAATTTTAATGGGGAATATTTTTTTTTTTAAAGAGGTGAAAAATTATTGTAGTTATTTCTATAAACTCTAATGGAATGATGATGATGATGATGATGATGATGATGATGATGATGACTCTCTCTCTCTCTCTCTCTCTCTCTCTCTCTCTCTCTCTCTCTCTCTCTCTCTCTCTCTCTCTCTCTCTCTCTCTCTCACATTAAAGATCAATGTTTGATTAAGGGAAGTTGAGAGAAAAAAAAACAAAAATAATACGAAGCTCTCTCTCTCTCTCTCTCTCTCTCTCTCTCTCTCTCTCTCTCTCTCTCTCTCTCTCTCTCTCTCTCTCTCTCTCATTAATTACAGCTTTTTTGTAGGAAAATTTTCAGCAAGAGTTATGACGATGAAAATATTTTGATAAAGTCTCTCTCTCTCTCTCTCTCTCTCTCTCTCTCTCTCTCTCTCTCTCTCTCTCTCTCTCTCTCTCTCTCTCTGTCCTATCTATCGATCTCTCTCTCTCTCTCTCTCTCTTTGTCTCATACTTCTCATCCTTTGCTTTTTACTCTCTCTCTCTCTCTCTCTCTCTCTCTCTCTCTCTCTCTCTCTCTCTCTCTCTCTCTCTCTCTCTCTCTCTCTCTCTCTCTCAGATCGATGTATGATTATGTGAACGTGAACTGGGAGAGAAAAACAAGATAAGAAGAGAGAGAGAGAGAGAGAGAGAGAGAGAGAGAGAGAGAGAGAGAGAGAGAGAGAGAGAGAGAGAGAGAGAGAGAGAGAGAGAGAGAGAGAGAGAGAGATAGGAAAACAAGATAAGAGAAAGATACTGAGAGAAAAAAAACTTGCCCTTTTTTTTACATATTTTTGTCAGAACGAATATATTTTTTTTATATTATTTTTTTCTATTTAAAGTAAGACAGAAGATTTCAAAACACACACACACACACACACACACACACACACACACACACACACACACACACACACACACACACACACACACACACATGGGTCAAAATAGAGCAAATAAAAAATGTTATAAAAAAAAGGTAAGATTTGAATGTATGAAAAAAACACGAGAGAGAGAGAGAGAGAGAGAGAGAGAGAGAGAGAGAGAGAGAGAGAGAGAGAGAGAGAGAGAGAGAGAGAGAGAGAGAGAGAGAGAGAGAGGTAATGATGGAGGTATGAGAGGAAGAGGGAGCGAGAACGACCAGGAGGAGGAGGAGGAGGAGGAGGAGGAGGAGGAGGAGGAGGAGGAGGAGGAGGAGGAGGAGGAGGAGGAGGAGGGAGGAGGAAATGGAGGAAGATACGAAGAAATGCAGTATTACCTTATTTCCTCTCTCTCTCTCTCTCTCTCTCTCTCTCTCTCTCTCTCTCTCTCTCTCTCTCTCTCTCTCTCTCTCGGTAAATATGATGAAATACCTTGTCATTTTTCTCACCTTCACTTCATGAGAGAGAGAGAGAGAGAGAGAGAGAGAGAGAGAGAGAGAGAGAGAGAGAGAGAGAGAGAGAGAGAGAGAGAGAGAGAGAGAGAGAGAGAGAGAGAGAGAGAGAGAGAGAGAGAGAGAGAGAGGGGGGGGGGTGCTGAAAGGAAGGCCTGGGGCGCACTGTTTGTGTTTCTAAATGAAAAGTAAATTCTACTGGAGAGAGAGAGAGAGAGAGAGAGAGAGAGAGAGAGAGAGAGAGAGAGAGAGAGAGAGAGAGAGAGAGAGAGAGAGAGAGAGAGAGAGAGAGAGAGAGAGCCCTTTCCTTTTTGTCTATTGTAAAAGCAAAAAAGAAAAGAGGAAAAAGAATTTGAAGGAAAAAAAAAAAAGTTTCTCCATACTATGCTTATCTTTGTTGTGGAGGAGGAGGAGGAGGAGGAGGAGGAGGAGGAGGAGGAGGAGGAGGAGGAGGACTAAGAGTAGAATAGGGGATTTAAATGGAGGAAGAAGAGGATCACCAAACGAAAAGGGCGAGGGAGGAGGAGGAGGAGGAGGAGGAGGAGGAGGAGGAGGAGGAGGAGGAGGAGGAGGA
>NC_087196.1:9205857-9208357 GCF_035594125.1 Scylla paramamosain | reverse complement strand
TTAAATGACTACAAATTACTATAAATGACTGGAGAACTTTAATGATTTACTAAGAATCCTTTATACCACCCCCAGACCAAGAAAAAATGAAAAATGGAAACTGTAACTGACTATAAATGACCAAGAAACACTAAATGACTCAATAAGAATCCTTTGTACCACTTCCTGACCAAAAATAGCGAAAAAAAAAATGCCAGACACTAAATGACTCAAATAAGAATCCTTTGTACCACTCCTTGACCAACTAAACCAAAAAAAAAAAAAATGAAGAAAATTACAAACAAAATAGAACTTTAAATGCTTACAAATGACACCAAATGAATCAGGAACAAAGCATGACTCACCCTGAATCCTTTGTACCACTCCTTAATCATTTGTTCATCGTAGCGAGTATGTTGTTTCAGGAATTCTAGATCTTCCTTTGACAGCTTCTCTTTGCTCCCAAAACACCCCATCCTGTAGACAGACGGAAAAGTGACATTAGGTTAGGTTAAGTTACGTGAGGTTTGGTGAAGGTTAAGAGAGAAAGGTTAGGTTAGGTTAAGTTACGTGAGGTTTCGTGAAAGTTAAGAGAGAAAGGTTAGGTTAGGTTAAGTTACGTGAGGTTTCGTGAAAGTTAAGAGAGAAAGGTTAGGTTAGGTTAAGTTACGTGAGGTTTGGTGAAGGTTAACAGAGAAAGGTTAGGTTAGGTTAGGTTAAGTTACGTGAGGTTTGGTGAAGGTTAACAGAGAAAGGTTAGGTTAGGTTAGGTTAAGTTACGTGAGGTTTGGTGAAGGTTAAGAGAGAAAGGTTAGGTTAGGTTAAGTTACGTGAGGTTTGGTGAAGGTTAAGAGAGAAAGGTTAGGTTAGGTTAGGTTAGGTTAGAGAGAGGGAGAGAGAGAGAAGTGAGATTAAGGTTAGATTAGATTAGATAAGAGTTACGTTAGGTGAAATTAAGATACAGCAGAGAGGTTAGGTTAGGTTACGTTAAAGGAGAAAGAAGTTAAGTTAGGTTAGGTTAGATTAGATTACGTTAAAAGAGAAGAAAGTAAGGTTAGGTTGAGTTAGACTGAATTTAAAAGAAAGTGGTGTTAGGAAAAGGTTACATTAGATTAGGTTAAGTATTACTAAAAGACAAATGTGGTAAGATAATGTTTGGTTTGAATATATTTAGTTACAAAAGGCTAAGATTAGATTAGGTTAAACTGAATTACGTTATATTAGGCTCAGATAAGATTAGCACCACTACAACCACCAACACCACTACCACTACTACTACCACTACTACTACTACTACTACTGCTACCATCATCACCACCAGCATAACAAACAAACAAACAAATAAAGTCTATATATTTTACTGACTCAAATATTACAAAACAAACACTCTCTCTCTCTCTCTCTCTCTCTCTCTCTCTCTCTCTCTCTCTCTCTCTCTCTCTCTCTCTCTCTCTCTCTCTCTCTAATGTCCCCAACGGCTTCCTATTTTAAATGTCATGGAACGCCCCTCCATTAATCTCTCTCTCTCTCTCTCTCTCTCTCTCTCTCTCTCTCTCTCTCTCTCTCTCTCTCTCTCTCTCTCTCTCTCGCTCCTGTTGAAAGCAATTACACAATTACCACATTTTCCACCAGAGAGAGAGAGAGAGAGAGAGAGAGAGAGAGAGAGAGAGAGAGAGAGAGAGAGAGAGAGAGAGAGAAATACCTTTAAACACCGATATATTCTAAGAGAAGATTAAAGGATATAAGATTTAAAGATCGGCTCAGCTCTCTCTCTCTCTCTCTCTCTCTCTCTCTCTCTCTCTCTCTCTCTCTCTCTCTCTCTCTCTCTCTCTCTCTCTCTTTCCCCCTTAAAACACACAAGCGTAGGTCTTTCCCATCTCAGACGCAAACATTCCTTCAGCTTTGTTGACTATGAGAGAGAGAGAGAGAGAGAGAGAGAGAGAGAGAGAGAGAGAGAGAGAGAGAGAGAGAGAGAGAGAGAGAGAGAGAGAGAGAGAGAGAGAGAGAGAGAGGCAGTTTAAGGTGGTTTGGATCAGGTTAAGTGAGAGAGTGAGAGAGTGAGAGAGAGTGAGTGACATGCTTTACGTGTGTGTGTGTGTGTGTGTGTGTGTGTGTGTGTGTGTGTGTGTGTGTGTGTGTGTGTGTGTGTGTGTGTGTGTGTGTGTGTGTGTGTGTGTGTGTGTGTGTAGCAACAGTAAGTATGTTCAATCTTATCTTTATTATCAGACAAGAGAAAGAGAAAGAGAGAGAGAGAGAGAGAGAGAGAGAGAGAGAGAGAGAGAGAGAGAGTCAGATCTGTGTGTGTGCAAGGATAATGGACTGCCTGACTCTCTCTCTCTCTCTCTCTCTCTCTCTCTCTCTCTCTCTCTCTCTCTCTCTCTCTCTCTCTCTCTACAAAGAACGAGGGCATTTAAAGATAGTTTTAAAGAGAGAATATTCTGAATGTCATTAATGTTTTCAAGACGAAAGCTCTTCTTCTTCCTCCTCTCCCTCCTCCTCCTCCTCCTCCTCCTCCTCTTCT
>NC_087196.1:9180857-9185857 GCF_035594125.1 Scylla paramamosain | reverse complement strand
CAGGCCGCGCACTTCAACTTAACACTTATGACTGAAGCCTAGCTCGTTCACTCATACACGTATTCATGCCTCACACAAGTCTCGCTCATTCACTCGTTCACACAACTAGCTAACAACCACACACCTCCCCCGAGACATAAGGAAGATTCCTTATCTTTGTTATGGCTACCGTAACACATGAAACAAAGTTACAATGATTGAAGTACAGAAACACGGTACATATACACAAAACAAACACAGCGTACAATGAACACGTACGACTAATCGTAGGTGCTACGGTGCCACCGCACCTGCAGTCGTCTCGGCTCCCTACGCTGTCGGCTGCTTCGACGCTCTGGTTGCTCTCGGCCACGGTGTACCCCGTTACCCTGATGCTCCGGGCTGCCGGGATGGTGGTGTTCCTCGTGACCCTGATGCTGAAGCGCTGCACCGCCATGAGCGGTGTGCTGCTCGACAGGAAGGGGAGCAAGAGGTCTGTGTGGGCGTAGGTGTCTTCTATTACGCCACATCACGCGACCGCTGCCCATCTTGATGAGGTAGTCTCTCCTTCGCCCAACAGCCACGATGACACCCAGGCGATCCCAGAGGCCTGTCGTGTGATCTTGAACGTCGACGTGGCCACCGAGGTGCAGGAGAGGAAGAGTACAGGCGGACGCGTCGTGGCGAAGTTTCGCTTTCTTCCTCAGTCGCTCTGCCTTGGCGTCGCACTCATCAGCAGCGCGCTGCCACTGCTGAGCGTATGAGCGATGATGAGCCGGGACACAGGACCTCATAGGATGACCGAAGAGGACTTGTGCTGGTGATCGCCCTTCCGCCCTCGGAGTGTTGCGCAGTTCCAGCAACCCGCGAGCGAACGCATCCTCGTCCAGGTGTCCCTGCTGTGTGGTCGTGAGGATCAGCTTCTTCACGGACTTGACCGCTGCCTCGGCGTGACCATTGGAGCGTGGATAATGAGGTGAAGATACACGATGCTCCACCCCCCATCGAGCCAGGAAGCGCCGTACCGATGAAGAAGTGAACTGCGGTCCACCGTCAGTCCTCAGGAGAACAGGCACGCCCGTGTCGGCGAACACACCCCGAAGGACACGAACGAGCTGATCAGCCGATGCTGGACGTGAGCATGCAGACACGTGAGGCCACCCAGACAAGCGATCTACATACACGAGGTATGTACGGCCTGCTGCGTGGAAGTAGTCTGCAGAAACTGACTCAAACACCCTGCTGGGTGTGTCCGTGTCCTGCCAGAGAGGTTCGTTGGCTTGGCTTGGTAGGAGTGGACGGCATAGTGAGCATCCAGAAACGGCGTTCTCAACGTCTCTGTCCATACCAGGCCAGTACACCGTTTGTCGGGCCCGTCGCTTGGTGCGCTCCATCCCCTGATGACTGTCATGGAGTCGCTCTAGTGTTTCTCGGCGGAGGCTGTGAGGAATAAGAAGCCTCGGCCCGTAAACCACCAGGTCGTCGTCTACGGCCAGCAGACTGCGCACCGGCCAGTACGTACGCAAGCGGTGATCGAGGTCGTGGCAATGATCAGGGAAGCCCTCGATGATGACGTTCTTGAGCAAGCAGTACTCCCCGTCTCTTGCTGCTGCGGCACGTACCATTTCCACAGTCTGATCCTGGAGTGGTGCTAAGCGGACGCCGTCCTCATTGGTGGCAGATAACGCTGAGATGACCGCTGAGTGGAGAGGGTCGAGGTCACCAGAAGTAGCAGCATCCTCTTCCTCCACTGGGTCCTGTACTGGAGCACGTGAGAGGGCGTCGGATCCACCAGCCATTGCACGTAAACCTTCCTTTGCTTCGAAGACGCTGGGAAAGGCCTTGATCACAGCAGCAGCGTGCCCCGCACGCTGCTGTGGCGTTGGGTCGTAGGAATGAGGCCAGCTGATCACTTCTGTGGGCGTAGATAGAGGTGGCTGCGAGGCGGTCGGGTACTTGATGGAGCTGTTGCCGGTGTGCTGTTCTTCCCTGCGTAGCGGTCGGATTTGAGCCGGAAAATCTTCGGGGAGGATTCCGAGAGCGATGGAATCGTACCAGCTAAGCAGCGCCCCCTTCACCTCCTTCACCACGCTCACAACAGTCTCAGCTTCCCTGTCGCCCAGTTGCAAGTGCGACGAGAAAGTTCCTACACAGGTGAGGGGTGATTACCGGCAGCATAAAGTCCATCACCATCAGCGGGCGCCAAGCTGGAGGGCGGGATTCCAAGGAGTGTTGCCGTGTCGAGGCCAATAACGGTCGTTTCGGCCCCAGAGTCAGGAGTCCACGTAATCTTGTCTCTTCCAGCGGGATGTGTGGCGGTAATGAGCACCTGGGGCGCAGGTCGTGCCGTCACCGTCTTTGTGTATACGCCTGATAAGAGCTGGTATACACTGGCACTGGCTCCCCGCCTCGGGCCTGCACCGCGATGAGGAGAGACAGTTGAGGAACTCCTCGAAGCTCCTCGTCGTTTCCTCACTGTCTGCTGACATACACTCGCAAAATGCCCTCTTTTTCCCGCAGTTACGACACACTTTATCTATTGCCTGGCATCCCCTTTTGTCACTGCGACAATCTTTGCCACAACGATAACAGCCCGTGGGGCTTGAGCCCCGAAACTGCCCTTCCTGTAGTTCGAGACAGCGTTCACACCATGGCTCGAAGAGTGAGAGCCGCCCCTTAGTACTGCACTACACTGGTTAGCGCTCTCCGATGCTCTGCAAATATCTATGGCGTTTTCAAGGGTGAGTTTCTTGTTTTCCAGCATGCGTTTCAGAGCCACTTCGTCTCGTGTCCCAACGACAATTCTGTCACGCAGCTGATGGTTTATGCACTGGTCGCAAAAGTCACAGAAATTGGCGATTTCCTTTACAGCACATAAAAAGTCGTCAAAACCTTCTTGCGTTTCTTGCACGCGGGAGTAGAAGTCTCTTCTATCCATGATGATGTTGCGCTGGCTTCGCAGGTACTCACACATTGCATCGAGGATGGTTCTTAACTCCGCGTCTCTCGGTAAGCTTATCCCGTAGCGAAGTGTACGGGTCCACTTTTCGTCGTCTAGGACAGCAGCGAGTGCCGCCCTCTGCTCAGCCAGGGAGAGACAGTCTATCCTGGCGAGGGTTACGTATCCTTCAAACTTATGGCGCCACGTGTCGAACTCACGTAAAGATGCTGACGCCGTTAAGTGAGGAATGATGGTGGCGGACGTCGGGAACCTCGCGCCCTGGGTAGACGTGCTGCGGGCTGTGGTTTCGCCTTCATTGCTCGCCGTGGTGCGACTGGGAGCTTGTGTCCCCACTCTCTCCAGCAGCTGGGTTAAACGCTCCTCGCGAGCCTGACTCTGCTCCGACTGTCGCGCTAGCAGGGCAGCCAGCGCCTCCAACTGCTTCTCCATTCTGCGCCGTACCCACTGCAGCCTTGTCCTGATCCTACTCACTGCGCCATGTTCGACTCTTGACCAGCAGGGGCACAGGAAACGCAGGTAACAGTGCAGGTGTTTATTCACAGAAGGTGTGAACAGAAGGCTGGAGGTAGGTGATCTCTCGGCGCCAGGCCGCGCACTTCAACTTAACACTTATGACTGAAGCCTAGCTCGTTCACTCATACACGTATTCATGCCTCACACAAGTCTCGCTCATTCACTCGTTCACACAACTAGCTAACAACCACACAGAGGGTATACGAAAGAAGTATCACATTTTATGTACACACACAAACACATTTTCTCTCTCTCTCTCTCTCTCTCTCTCTCTCTCTCTCTCTCTCTCTCTCTCTCTCTCTCTCTCTCTCTCTCTCTCTCTCTCTCTCTCTCTCCCTTTCCCTTTCTCTCTCGAAGCAATCACAGAGAAGAAATTAATTCAGCCAATGAGAGAGAGAGAGAGAGAGAGAGAGAGAGAGAGAGAGAGAGAGAGAGAGAGAGAGAGAGAGAGAGAGAGAGAGAGAGAGAGAGAGAGAGATTGCCACTTCCTCCCTAATCACCGCTTCTTCTTCTTCTTGGAGGAGGAGGAGGAGGAGGAGGAGGAATAATACAAAGGAACACAAAGGAACACAAAGGAAGGCCAAACAGCAAACAGGCCCTGGAATCACCACGAGGCCTTCTGGGTAACTGTTCTACTCCAGAGGCAGGATAGCACCACCACCACCACCACCACCACTACCACCACCACCACCACCACCACCCTGACATCCCTTGTACCCGAAGCTGACAGGAGAAAAAAATAAATAGTAGCAAATTGTAGAGATAAAAACGAGATAGAATTTGAAATGAAAGTAAAAAAAAGATGTTGTTTATTTGTATCAGATTTGCTGCACATAATGGCCTGTTTTTTATTAGATGTTAGTAATATTAGTGATCAGGTGCTTTATCTTCCTTATATTTGATTGAATGAGATAAATTTTGCTAGATGACTTTAATAATGGGTTAGTTGAAGAAGGAGGAGGAGGAGGAAGACAAGAAGAAAAGAAAAACATGAACAACAACAACAAATAATAAAAAAAGAAGAGGAAGAAGAGAGGCAAAGAACAAGAACAAGAAAAACAGCAAAACAACAACAAATAAGAATAAAAAAAAGAAGAGGAAGAAGAAGAAGAAGAAAGAGAGAGAAAAAGTTTTGACATGAAGGAAGAGAAAGAAAACAAAGAAAACAAAGAAAGTAAAGAAAGAAAGAGAAAGAAAAAAATGAGGGAAGAGAATGTATTGAACGAATATCACAACACTCTCTCTCTCTCTCTCTCTCTCTCTCTCTCTCTCTCTCTCTCTCTCTCTCTCTCTCTCTCTCTCTCTCTCTCTCTCTCTCTCTAATACCTGACGTAATTAAGGTACATGACATCATTAATTAGAACCAGGTGGCGCCACACGCACTCTCTCTCTCTCTCTCTCTCTCTCTCTCTCTCTCTCTCTCTCTCTCTCTCTCTCTCTCTCTCTCTCTCTCTCTCTCTCTCTCTCACGTCACTCCCAGCCTCTCAGTCTCTCATTTCACTCTCTCTTCACAATACCGTTTCCTAATAGACAAGTAAACTCACAC